>NC_068938.1:192423537-192718537 GCF_016801865.2 Culex pipiens pallens | reverse complement strand
CATTAATTAATTTTTACATTGATTTGAAGTAAGTGTGAATAACAATTTGGCACCGATTTCAAAATGACAATAAACTAATATCTGCTGTTAAAAGTCTCATTCATCCAAATTTTCATGAAATTTTATTCTTCTTTTTAAAATTGATATTAAATTAATTTTTAAGTTTAAAACTCATGAAAATAACTAAAATTATAGCCTATTCGTTCATATTTAAAAGTCAAGGAGCACATTTTTTTTAAGCAAAATAAAATGTATCAGTATGTATCTATCTTTTTCAAAAATGTGTTAAATATGTTTTTCTGACATGCTCGATCAAATGTCACATTGATTAGCATTTGAAATTGTGTTTTGTTAAATGGTGTCATTTCAGGTTTACAGTTTTGGGAAATTAAATCATTCATTTGAATATGTAATATCCTTACAAAATGTATTAAATTAATTTTGAAATCATCAGTTTTAGTCAATTGGAACAAGTTTAGCATTCAAACATACTTATTGAGCATGAGCACGAGAGAGTTTAGCATTAAAACATACTTATTAGAAAAACAAAGTTGGATATCGATAATAACTATGTTTACTTGAATTTATGTGAACAATATTTATCAATTAAATATTTGATTTCAAAATAATTTTCGGGAAATGTTTTAACCTTGAACACAGAAAATTCATTAGAAAATTTGAAAAGCATTCATAAAAATAAATATTGTTAAATGTCAATAAATCCTCCGCAATTGTTAAAGAAAATTTTGATTTTTTTAAAATATTCTTAGCCAGATTGAAATGTCAGCAGTTGTTAAAACTGAAAAAGAAGCAACAATAAACTTTTCATTCACGTGAATAGAGCAGATTTTTCCTTTCAATTTGCAATTTATTTCAAATAAAAATAAAATAATTAAATTCAAACTTTAGAAAAAAATTGTTTATCCGTAGAAAAAATGCAAAATTGGCAAATTTTGGAAATTATAATAATACAATTATATGTCTGAATTGAATGGAACTGAATCCTTATCCTTCCATTTATATGAGAATTTCTTCTTTTATGCTTCTAGATAAACAAAAACTATTTTAACTCGTACATTAATTGAAAAAAAAACAAAAAAAAAAACATTTAAATTAAATTACCAATTTAAAAGAAAATGATTGAATTCAACTGACAGATAATGAATTCAAAGTTGGAAACAGATTTTGCAGGTGCTCATGAATTGAGTAAGTCAACTGAAGGAAAAACGCTGCAAAATATCTTTCGAAGGTAGAATGAAATGCTTGTATTTGTTGAACTGAGAAAGAAATGATTTCAAAAAATATTAATAACTTGAAATTATGATTCATTTAACATACACACAAAAAAATATTTCCGAATGTTACATCATTTATGATGTAACACTTTTGCACGTCATTAAACATTTAAATTTAAATGCAATTTGATGTAAATTTGCAAATATTATACGTAAAAACATGATTTTACGTGTGATTCAACCGTTTACGTCGAATCTCAAGTTTACATCAACTGAGTTTACATGTGATTCATTTTTTCCGTGTCGAGTAAATTCACATATTTTTTTCTGTGTAATATTTTTTCAGATGAATTTTGAAAACATGTTGCTTCCTAAGATTGTAAATTTGGCTAAATTATAAAAAAATAAACATATTAGTGTTGGATACCGAATCATAACTAAGGCAATTTCCAACACACAGTAAAAAAAAATCATGGTAAAATTTCATCTAAAAAGGAGTACATCTTTAATGTCAGAAAAAAGCTTTAATTTTACCTCTAATAATGTGTAAATTTACTTCTGGCAGACGCTAGGAAAAAATATCTGTAATCCCAAAAAAATATCAAACCGGCGATAGTTATATCTAGCTTACTAAGTCCGCGCCCCAACCCGCACGGCCATCTCGCCGCTGTGAAAACTGGACGATCAAAGCTAATGTAGCTCTTTGTGTTCCGTACATTGTATTCTGTATTTACTGCATATACGGTACATAGAGCTACATCGCCTTTGATCGTACAGTTTTCACAGCGGTGAGTTGGCCATGCGGGTTGGGGCGCGGACTTGGAAAGCTAGATATAACTATCGCTGGTTTGATATTTTTTTCGGATTACAAATATTTTTTCCTAGCGTCTGCCTGATGTAAATTTACACATTATTAGAGGTAAAATTAAAGCTTTTTTCTGACATAAAAGATGTACTTCTTTTTAGATGAAATATTACCATGATTTTTTTTACTGTGCAAGAATGGAATATTAGCCGTTTGGTTTTTCTCATTAGCAGAAAAAACGAATCGCTATTTAACAGTGCACATCAACCAGAGATTTTGCACCCAGATTTTTGTTACAGATATTTTAGTATCTTCAAAACTACGGATACTATCGATATATTTTTTTATTCATCCCCTAAAGTACTGCCTACAAAATAGTTTACAACAAAATTTGACTATTTTTACAATCGGATTTTTGCAAGATTGGGTCCGTAAGTTTGACAATTTTGGAATAAGAAGACAACAACTTCTTTGGTTGCTGTGCACCTTTAAGTGGAATTCAAGTTTAAAAAGATGCATCACCCCTAGAGCAAATATTTCAATTTTGACAAAAGTGAAATTAAGCAGTTTCCCGTGTTCAGGAGGTCATTTTGAGCAACTTTTGTTCAACGAAAAAAATAATTCTCTCGTTATACGTTTTTCTTGTTTTATTTTTAATATTCTAATTTGCATTTATCTTGTTCATTTATGCTTGTTTTTGGTAGTATTTGGCCTTTTCTTCTACCTCCCATCAATTTATTTTGCCTTTCTAATTTTGTCATGTTTTTACAGTCATTTTTTCAATTTTTTACTGGTTTTTCACACTTTCTGCTATAGAATGGCACTATTATCATATAAATTGTAAAAAAATGTGTAAAAGCATAGTCTCAGACACTACAAAAATTACTGCATACTTCTTTTTATCAAAAATATTGGAACAGTTAGTAAAATAACACACCCAACGTTGACCCCTTTAAAAACTACATTTTTAAAAACATGAAGTAAAACTTCCATCCCTAAAATTTTCTAAAATTTTAAAAGTTCTTGTTTCCAATGCTTTTTAAAGATCAAAAATTGGTTGAAAAATTATTATTGGCGATTTTTCAGATCAGAGACCGTCTAGAGGCGGGGTTAGGTTGTAGACAGTTAAATCACTATTTCTTACAAAAACAAATCGAAATACTTCTGATTTCAATATCAATTGCTGCAATCACATTAAAACAGTTAACTTCCAAGCCAATTGTTTTTTTTTTCATCCTCTCAGCAACATTCCTGACCATCATCATCCACCTGTAACCCCCCGCGGGTGAGCGAAAACTGTTTTGTAATGATAAGACCCCGCGGGCTGCCCCTTTGCGCGGAGGTTCATTCGCTGATGACCATCTTCATCGAGGAAATCCCGCAAACGCTCATGGTAAGCAGGAAAAAAAAAGCAAAGCAATTAAGTGTTCCGTTGGTGAAGACCTCTGACTGTTCCTCGGCGGAGGCACGATGGGAGATTTTTCCTGCTTCTTTTTTTCTTTTCGAGGTTTAATTATCAATTAGAAGCTTCTAAACAGCTGGAGGTCCACCGCGGTACAGGTGGAATTTTGGGTGTGGAAAGGTCCGAAAAGTTGCAGTTTGTACTGTTTTGTTTTAACGGCCTTGGGAATCTTTGATTTATCACTGCATTATTCATTTTGTGGTGGTTTGATTTATGTTTTTGTTTGGAGGACTATTAAAGTTGTGCGTGCAATTAAATGTGTTTTGTTTGAAAATTGTTTCATTATTCGAACAGTAACTAATTTTTTGAAATATTCAGCTCAAACAACCGTTGATTCTATTAGCTATTCTCACCCGTCAGCTTATTCTGAAGCCACGCAGATTTGAATACATTTAGATCAATCAAAGTGTTTCCGACCAACCAGCTTTCGGAAACCTCCCCGAAATTCAACCAACAGCCGACAAAAGTATAATGCGGCTTGATATCACGTCTATCAAAAAGATCCCCAGCCAAATCTTGTCCCAGAGCCGCTTTCTGGTCCGGTCCAAACAACTCGTCAAACATCGGCTTAAGTGCTCAGCACCACCGCCCAAAAGCCCACTTTTCTAGTTCAAGTTCCAATCCGTTTGTGATTCTCTTTAAATTTGTAACTTTTTTGAAATAATATTATAGAAATTACAATAAATACTCTATTTTTAAAATTAAATAAATTTGCACGTTGAGGAAACTTAAAAAACATTGAAAAAATTAAAAAACTTTCAATTTCCTAAAGAATTACCCCATTGGATCCACAAAAGGCGGCGCTTAGCCCTGAAAGTCGGCCACCTCTGAAATTCAAACAATCTTTGGATCATTTTCTATGGGAAGTTTGGGTGGAAGTCAAGTCGAACAAAAAAAAAACGCAAACAAATAATTCCTCTAACCCCCAAAAACCATTCACATTAGCAATGTTAATGAGCTGAGCGAAAGAAGCGAGGGAAAGGCACAGAAAAAAATGCGAAGTACAGTAACTCGTATAATAATCGCAAAAAAAGCTAGCAAACGGATCGGAATTCCAATCGAGCATTAATTGCGCAGCCGAACATTTACGGAAGGTAGGAAGGTGGTGCGATTTCCGTTTGATGAAAACAGGGAGGGCTTTTTTTTTGAAAAACAGTGTTTTTTTAAATAAGTGCTTTTCAAAAAAAAAAAACTAGAACTGTGATTTAAAACCAAACACAAATAGTCAAAAATTAAATCTTTTGAATTCAATTCTAAATTGATGAAAAAACCCAACTCTTTTTTTAATAAAGTGAGGTTTCCCAATTACAATCCAAGGAAGGCCGCGGCAAACCTCAACTCACCTTGAGGCTTTCAAGCAAAATCTGGGCAGAGGCGAAAACCACGCGTGAAAACTGATATCCGACCGCATTATTGACCGTTGGTGGGGAAATATCAAACCAAAGGCTGGGAATGGGTAAAAAAGCAGCTTTGGGAGAAATTAATTGTTCCGCTTTATTTCTGGTAAAGCTCTCTCAGCTGTTGAAGGGAGTACGAATGTTATGGCTTATGTTTGTTGGATTTTGTTAACCCTCAGTGAGCAATAAAGCATTTTTGTTGAAAAAACAGTTTAAATAAATTAAAATTAAATCAATTTTTTTACATCGGTTTAAACACGGATGAAAAATAGGGTTAGTGAATTTTCTTGATATTGCGGAAAACATGAAATCCATAAAATTTGATCTTTCTCGTGAAAACATTGTCTCTCTCCATTACACTAAACGTGACAACTTGGACGACATGGACGACTTCGTCATATTTTGATAATATTTTTTCTGTGATGTTCTATGATTGTGAAGTTTTTCAAATCATATTGCTTGTTGAAAATAACTGTTTTCACGAAAATATTTTGTTAATGCCAGGTTTAATAGGAATAATTTTTTATCATGTTTTAGTGTATCAGATCAGTGCTAAATTTTTTAAATACACACTAAAATTTTTTTTTGTCATATTACATCTGGGAAGGGGTACTACATCTTTTATGTCAGAAAAAATGTGTAATAATACCACTTTTCTGGTGTGATTTCACTCTTTCAGCAAAAATTGAGATTATTGTATCATAAAAGAGGTAATATTCAACCGTTCAAAATTACACCTTCCAAATTTACACAATTTTTTCGTGAGTATTTCAAAATAAAACCGTTTGAATTTAACTGAAATTGGTAAATAATGTTACAGTTATATATTACTGCCATCAGGGGTGATATTGGGTCATATAAATTTTGGCATTTTGTATGACCCAATCTTAGCTTCCCACACCTGAACAATTTAAAATACATTTTTATTTTCATTCTACAAGACCAAACTGTTTTTGGGAAGCCGGAAAATTTATTTTTTTTTGATACTAGATTCAACCTAAAAATAACTTATTGTAGCAATGGTTATTTTAGTTTTTTAAGCTCCGTGAAATTTCGTTTTTTGAAATTATTTTCCTCGTGCCAATTGCATTTTCTATCATGAAAAATTACTAAGCTATGCTTTTGATTTATGATATGATTTTAAAACCAAAACAGGAGATGAAATAACCTGTTTTTAAATGCTGAAAAGTTGTATAAAATACTGACACCAATCTCGCATTACTAAATTCAGTTTAATTCACTGAAATCTGCGCTACTGAACCCCGCTTTAAACGGGTTTCAATCTAAAAATTCGCCAAAAATCAATTTTTCGACAATTTTTTTATCTTTAAAAACATTGGAAAGAAGAATTTTTACAATTTTGAAGAATTAGGGTCGAAAGTTTGCATTATTTTATGTGACCTTGCTAATGTTCTTAGAAACATTTTTTTATGGATCATCTTTGGCTGTCTTTTTGATTGATATTTCCTATATTTTAGGTAAAAAGAAGAATGCAGTACTATACCTCTACAGTATTTTTTAAAATTTAAAAGGAAAAGATGCCATTCAAAAGCAGAACATATGAAAAACAAACAAAACATTTAAAAAGTGATTGTAAAAACGTGAAAAAATTAGATAGGCAAAATGTAATTATATTGAGTGATAGAATAGGCCAAATACTACCAAAAACAAACGGATGTGCGACAAAAGGTCGAAAGACATAAGGTCGAATGGACAAAAGGTCGAATGCCAAAAGGTTGAAAGACATAAGGTCGAATGGACAAAAGTTCGAATGTTAAAAATAAAATAAATAATTATAACTATAAAATTCAAAAAAAAACTTGAAAAAAATATTTTCTTACAAACAAGTCTGATTTTCTTGTTTGTCGTAATAATTTTTTAAGTTTTTCCATTTTTTCAAACATGAGCTGTTCTTACAAAAAAGTTCGACTTCTTAAATATTTTTTAAGTTTTTGTTTTATGTATTTTTAAAAACAACCTATTCTTGATTGTCAAAATATTTTTGTGAGTTTTTTCCATTCTTTCAAACATGAGCTGTTCTTCCAAAAAAAAGGTCGACTTCTATAATATTTTTTATTTTATTTTTTTAATCAAACAAAATATTCTTGACTGTCGTAATGTTTTTGTGAGTTTTCCCATTCTTACAAACATAAGCAGTTCTTCCAATAAAAAGTTCGACTTCTTAAATATTTTTTAAAGTTTTTATTTAATTTAAAAAAAACTGATTCTTGACTGTCGTAATGAGTTTGTGATTTTTTCCATTCTTTCAAAAATAAGCGGTTCTTTTAAAAAAATACTTTTTCTTAAATATTTTGAAAGTTTTTATTAATTAAAATTGTTGGAATATTTTAGAGACTTTTAATTTCTTTAAAATTTTAATAGTTTCGAAAAATTAAAAAGTCTGTTTTTTTATATTTTTGGAGGTTTTCTATCCTTTTTCAATCTTTCTTTCATGGTCACAAAAGATCCTAAGAAAATGCTGACCTCAAAAACATAGCTGTATATATAAAAAAAACCATCGTATTTATTTATATTTTTCAAGATAAACCCCCTCTAACGCCCCCTCCCCCCCTTTCATAAAGTCACCAACAGTCCGGGGGCAAGTTTATATTCAGAAGACCTCTAAATTTTTAACATTATACAAGTGAAAGTAAATAAAAGCGTTCAAATCAATACTTGTGTTTTTAGGCTCAAATCAAAAGTTTTGTTTTGTAATGTTTTTTTTAATTCGACCTTTTGTCATTTCGACGTTTTGTCCATTCGACCTTTTGTCCACTTTCGACCTTTTGTCCATTCGACCTTTTGTCCATTCGACCTTTTGGCATTCGACCTTTTGTCCATTCGACCTTATGTCTTTCGACCTTTTGTCATACATTCAAAACAGACATAAACCAAATTTTTTTTTGCAATTTACCGTACTAAAAGTAAAACAGAAAAAACATAATAAATGAGAAGTAATGTTTTTCGTAGAACAAAAGTTGCTCAAAATGACCTCCTGAACAAGGGAAAATAAAAATTTTCGAAAAAAAAATTGGGCGGTAGAGAGTTAACTGTAAACGAACCTCAAAATTTGGTGTGCTCATTTGAGTTCCAACACTTCAACTTTTCAGAAAGTCTTCAAGCACAAAAAAACTGAATGCTGAAAAGTTTTACTTTTCGTAACATCGTTAAGCAACTTGAACTAAAAAAAAATTGTATGTTACATATTGTATTTTTTTTAGAGCATTGAAAATTGTGTTTTGAGGTTTTTATGAGTGCTGAATGTCATTAATAAGAAAAACTCTGAGTTTTTGCAATTTTTCAAACAGGAGCTGCATTTTATTTTTTTCTATTTAAAAAAAGGAGATAAAAATTTCTTTTTGTGTAGCTTTACATTTTTTCTGAAACTATCAAACAAACGATTTTTTTAAAGAAATATTTTCTCTGAATATTAAACTCCCTCAAACTTTAAAAGTTTTTTGGTTTGTATTATTCAAATATTTTTTTAAATCTTTAATACAACTATTTATAATTTTTTCAACTTTTATCCAAATGTGATATTTGTGCATTGATAAAACATAGTACTACAAGTGGGAATCAGGTTCTAGCAAATTTGTCAATGAAGGATTGGAACGAAAAAGTTTGAGAATCAAAGTTTTAAAAAAGTATGGTTTAGGTGGGTTTAAGTGTGGCATTCTGATTTACCGGAAAAATAATTTGTTGGGAAATAAGTACATGATTGTACACAACAATTGTTAAAAAAAATAATAATGTCAAGCAAAAATGAAATAATATTTCCAAAAATTTAAATTTTCTATTTTTTTTCAGAATGTTATAAAGGTACCGTTGAATCATTAAAAAATGAAAGAATCGTGTTTAATACATGCTGAGCGTTTCTATGCTATAATTAATAAACTGTTAGCAAATATACATGATTTTTCATACATTATTACTCTTGACCAAACTGATAGCTCATCTTGCTCTACCTAGCTGTATAACGTGCTAGAGAAAAGTAATTTTAAACCCGATTTTGCTGTGTAAAATCGATTTTGTGGTGTTGTAAATCTTCTTAAAAATTTGTGTTAAAAAGTGATTGCTTTGACTTGAGAGCACTATCGCATAACTCGACATAAATTCTTTACATTAGGTTTCTTCAGATTGTTACACTTGCCTCAATTAGGCTGTTCAGATGAGTTAGCGATTGATGTCCTGAAAACTTTCAAATTGAGCATTTTTTTTTTAAATTCCTTCGTTTCGTAGTATCATAGTACACTTTTCAAAACCATTTGATTGAAGTTTATTTGTTTCTTTTTCTTAGCATTTTCATGACGTTCGAAAAAATTCTTCGATTGTTTTTGACGAAAACCTCTCCAACAAATGCCAACATGCTTAGCAAGTATCCATAAGGCAATATGTACCAAAGCGTTATCAGATCATAGAAAGAAAACACTCTAAATCTTTCCCACCTCTGTCGTCGCAGAATTATGCCCATAACGGCGTCATTCCAGTACTTCACGAAGCCACCTTCGAACAGCCGGCCCAGAAAGTGGTCAAAGTGCTCCCCAAACGGTCGCAACCTGGACACGGAGTGCAGTCTGGTCATCCAGTTGAGCTTCTGCGGCAGTATGTACATCTTTCTGTGCAGCGTTTCCTTTTCGAGGTTACTCGAAGATGCCAGAAATATTTCCGCCGTTTCGTATCGCATCATCCACGTGCAGTACTCGATGTCGTACCAGCGATTGGAGGAGTTTGGAGTTGATATTCGGTTCGCCAGGTTGGGTGCTATTTCTCTGAACAATAGCTGGAACAGCGCCGGTTTTTCTCCTGGTTTCAGGCAAATTGATAGCGTTGATTGTTCAAGTTCATCCAGAGTTTGCAGATGAGCTTGATATTTAGTGTTGAGCATGTAGCTGAGCATGATCGCCAGGTAGGACTCGCAGAGCAAAAATAGTATTATAATCAAACACACAAACACCAATCGCTCCAATCGCTTGAGCTTGTGTTGTGAAATTCCACTTCCAAAAAATAACATCAGCAGCATATTTCGTGGGAAAAATCGTTTGAAGAGACTGTGCAGAAGTGAACTGCCAGTAAATAATGCCACGATTAGGATCCAAACTGCATTCGAGAATGGCATCAGCAAGTTTTTGAAGAATGGTTTGTTCAATTTCTCTGGAACCAGCAACACAATGTATCCTGGCGAGTTTCCGTACAAATAGTCAATGTTTGAATCTTCATAAGCCACGTTTGGAGCAATATCTATAGCTGCGCTAGCAAACAGCTTGTTTCGTACTCCATTGGATCTCTCGGCTAGTCCTGAATGCCATCGGAGTGATGCATTGATATGATGGGCATATGCCCTTACCACCTGAACGAACGCACCTCCATGCCTGCTCGCACTGATCGACACCATCGAAGGTATGTCAGTACTGAAACTCACTCGAAAAGGACTCCCCAAAACATCTCTCAGATGGTTCCTGTTCAAATGAATTACCAAGGAGGATATAGACTCGAAATATTCCATGCACCTACCAAAATAGTGCCATCCAAATAGTTTCACCTCATCAATCGCTGGATTCCAAAAAATCAAAGCAGAGTTCGTAATTCCAAAATGTGACACCAGAATGCCGTACTTCTCTAACAGAGCTTCATCAAACGGCGACTCAGTTTGAAAAATAAAATAACTCCGATTATTCCACTTTCTGTCCAGGAAAAGTCGAGCAAAAACTTCAATCACCAATCGCAAGCGTTGACTTTCGAACAATATCAAATAGTGAGTACACTTGCGCGATAAGTTTGTACAGCTACGGGTAGATGAAACGATCATCTGCTGAAATCCACGGGGTTGCTCGCAAAGGTTTCGAAAATTATCATTATTTGCACAGATTTGGATCATGCAAACCAACGGTAAGGCAGCTTTGGTAGGAAGTTGGTGCAAAATGTCGTTTGATTGAAATTTTGCAAATGAAACTCCGAAAATCGATACGAGCAGAATTGAACCGAAACACTTCATGTCTAGTCAGTTTCTACCACTCAAATGAGGTGGCATGTAAAACAGTTATAAGTATAAAATGTGAATAATTTCTCCCTACGGTCGCGGCCTTCAGAATGTTAAATCATGTATCAATTCACAGATGTGCTACAATAGTTGCGGTAAGAAATTAAATAGAACATATAATTATCATTTTTTTCAAATATTTGTTGATAAGAGATGTTATTGCAAATATGACATGAAAAAAGGAAAAAAATTGAAATAGATTCAGATTCTGTGAGAAATAAATAAAGATCATAATCGTAGTTTATCCCGGGCAGACGGTAATAACAAAATCTATGCAATTTCAATTACAAATAGTGATAAAATAACAAAAATTGTTATGGAATATTCATGCAAAAAATTTTTTGCATAAGAATTGAATAACAGTTTATTTTATCATAACAAAATTTGTAATTGGTCTGATATTGGTTGAAAGCCGTAACAACTTTGGAATAACATTTTTTGTTATGGAAGAATAACTCCAACTGTTATTGAGATTATCGGATTATTTGTTAAAATAACAAAAAAATATAACAAAGATTTGTTCGAAGAATAACTATAACTGTTATTAGTCTGTTATTACAATAAAAATCCAATAACAAAAAATTCATAACGACGAATAACAAATCTTGTTATAAATAACATAACATATTATTTACCTAGTATTTTCGAATATCACAAAATGTAATCCCCAAGTTAATTCCGTCTGCTCGGGTATCTTTCAATACCATCAGTGCTGAGAAGTTTTACTTTTCAGCACTGAAATGGATGCTGAAAAGTTGAATTTTCAGCACCTGTATCGAGAAGTAACATTTTTCAATATTTTTGTTTGTTTTGAACGGTGAATTTATTTAACAAATGGATGTTTAACAAAAAAAATCATTCAGGAAGCGTTTTTCGAAATTTCAAAAATGTTGTACGCAACTCGTTGCAAAACTTGCTTCTAAGCACTCATCGTATTTACTCAGCTCTGTAAACCTCGTTGAATAAATGTACGACTCGCGTAGATTTTTTTTGCAGCTTGTTAAAGT
Source organism: Culex pipiens pallens (assembly GCF_016801865.2). Classification (NCBI taxonomy): domain Eukaryota; kingdom Metazoa; phylum Arthropoda; class Insecta; order Diptera; family Culicidae; genus Culex; species Culex pipiens. The sequence goes on along the minus strand of NC_068938.1, from coordinate 192,706,594 downwards.
ATATTATGCAACAAGTTGCAAAAAGTAAATATTTCAGCACGAGTCGTAAATTTATCCAACGAGGTTTTCCGAGTGCTGAAAACATTGAAGCAAGGGGTTTCCAGCATCGTGTCAGACTGGTCACTAATCCGGAATTACTTGGAATTTGAGCAAGTAATTCTGTAATTCCGGATTTACTGAGTAATTCCAGAGTAATCCTGGTAATTCCTAATAATCCCAGTAATCCTGGTAATTCCATGATTCTTGTTTGCGAAAACAAACTTCAGAAAATAATAAAATAATAAAAAATAACTGTTAAAAAGATAATTTCGATTAACCTTTTATAATTCTATTTATTGACTATTAATTTTTATGTATGAAACCAAAGTTACAGCTAGTACGGGATCATTCCGATTTTGAGTAAGTAATTCAGTAATTCCAGAATTACTCCGCAATTCTGCAGTAATTCCTGTAATTCTGGAATTACCTAGTAATTCCGTAGTAATTCGAGTAATTCCATAGTTGCTCAGTAATTCGTGTAATTCCCATTAATTCAAGTAACTACTAGTAATTCTTTAAAGGTAAATCGGCAGAATGCATTTTGCTTTTCCTTGATGCTTTTCCCGAGCATGGGTAAATAACAAGGGAAATGCGTAATAATACCTTTCTCTGGTATCAATACCAAATTTTGGTATTCCTGGACCCTATAAAATTTGTCTTAAGGATTATGCAAGAGCAACATTTGGTATTATACCAATTTAAGGTATTGTTTTAATATTGCAAAATTGCAGCATTTGTCAATGGTCGAACACCACGTTTTTGTATTCTTTTGGTATTACAGTATTTTATCAAATTCCTCTGAAACCATGGGAAAATTTTGACCAATTTTGACAAAATAATTAATTTTGCGCTAAAATGATGTCTTAAAGCAAATGCTTTAATTGAAAACCGGAAATTTCAAACTTGATTTTAAACATTTTTGATATAGCCCCTAAAGAAATGACTCGAAATTGTGGAAAATTTTCTAAGTCAGGATGGCACATTTTGGTATTATTTTGGTATTAAAGTGTTTTTTGTTTTTCCTCTGAAACTATGGGAAAATTTTGACCAATTTTGACAAAATAATTAATTTTGCGCTAAAATGATGTCTCAAAGCGAATTCTTTCATTGAAAACCGGAATTGGGTACTAAAGCTCTATGCCAATTTTTATGTACAACGGTAACAAACACGATTAAAAACCATTTCTGATCACTTTTTTTTCATTTTAATGCAAAAAAAATATTGACAAGACAACATTTTTTCGAGGGATCAACTATGGTCCCCTTGGAACGAGCTGTCAAGTAGGAGCTTTTCTGTCAAGAAGGACCACGAGGTTAATTTTTAAAAATTGATTTAAAAATCCATTCTAAACTCTTTGTGGTCGTACAAAGGGTCATTGTATTCAGAAAAATAAGCCTTATCGCTGTGAACAATAATATCACCAATCTAAGCTTCATTTTAGGACCCAATTTTCAAACTTGATTTTAAACATTTTTGATATACCCTCTAAAGAAATTACTTGAAACTGTGGAAAATTTTCTAAGTCAGGATGCCAAATTTTGGTATTATTTTGGTATTGAAAGGTTTCATCAATTTTCTCTGAAACAAGCCTAACCCGGCAAACTTCGTTCTGCCATTCTTCGTTTGTTGACGTTTTTTTTTTTTTTGCTTTTTTGCTTATTCAGCCTCCTGTGATCAAAATTTGATTTAACGCAACTTTTCCCATACAATCTGCAGATGCTCCGGAATCGGTACCAGAGTGGCCAAAGTGTCAATTAGTTAGCGTAAGAACCTTCCTTGGGCTTATACGAACCCAACGCAACAAAAAGCACCTCGATCCGACGCTCCGTCTTGAACTGATTCGCGTTCGAACAAAACCATCGAAATTTTTTATATATATAGACTATGGAAATTTTTTAAATTTTTTGACGAGATTAATTTAATTTTGCGCTAAAAGGACTTGAAACCCAAAAATGTTAAAGCTGATTTTTTTTTGTGATATACCCACTAATATTTTTTTCAAACACGTTGAAATTTCTCTAAGTCGGGATAACCAAATACTTTGAAAAAACAAGTCAATCGACAGATTATTGAATTTTGGTGAATTTCAATCCAGTTTCATTTTAATAATACTTATTTTTCAATCTTGTTATTTTTCAGAAGCTTCAAGAACTTCAAGCACAGGCCGTTCATCAATGACAAATGCATTCGGTGTGGTGAAGAATATCACTAAGAACAACATGGAATCATCAGGTGAGTAAATTTGGCTGTTGCATATGGATCATTTCCGTTTTTTCATTAACTGCAACTGCTGCACTAAAAATGGTATGAAAATACCAAATTTTGGTATTACTTGTGCAAATACCAGCGACCAAAATGTGCTCTTGGTTGCCCAGTAATAGATGGTAAAATACCATGAAATCATACCAAAATCATGTTTGTGGAAGACCACAGGAATACCAAAATATGATTTTCCAAGGGCGCGGTAATACCTAAAATTAAAACTATGGCAATACCAAGTTTTGGTATTCAAGCAATGTTCAAAAATCCAGTAGACCTCAAGTTGGTATTGAAATGATTTTATTATGAGGTATTATTTTACCTTTGGAATAACATGGTTTGGTATTGATGTGCCCTTCCACATACAAGATTTTGGTATGATTTCATGGTATTTTACCATCTATTACTGGGCAACCAAGGGCACATTTTGGTCGCTGTTATTTGCCCAAGTAATACCAAAATTTGGTATTCCCTTGTTATTTACCCCTGCTCGGGTTTATGGTTGTAAGCAGTATTTACAGAGCGGATTCGAAATGTCCGCCAATTTGGATGCTCTCTAATTCAAATGTATTCGGATGAAAAACACTCAAACGTCAAAATCAGTTGTCAAACTGACGTTGATGTTTACCACATTATTTCGATGATCGATGATTTCCAAGTAGGGCGTCCAATTTTCCCAGGTTTTGAGTTTACCGGAAAACGGAAAAAATAATTTTTTTATCCCGGGAAATTTTTTAAAACGTCGTAAAATCTATGTTTTCTTTATATTAGTTATGTTTTTGAAATCAAACTACTAGCTCAATACTATTAAAATCAATCTAAACAGGGATAGCTCTTTAAGATAGTTTTGAAATTTTTTTTGTTCTTTGTTGTGCTTTGAATTTTTAATGCAATCAAACGCCAAAATCAGTTTTCAAAATGATGTTGATATTTACCCACTTGTTCGAGGATTTCCAAGCAGGACGTCTAATTTTCCCAGGTTTTGAGTTTCCCGGAAAGCGAGAAAAATATTTATTTATTCCCGGAAAGTTTTTAGTTTTTGAAAAAGTAATAAAATCTATGTTTTCTTTATATTTGTTATGTTTTTCAAGCTTTAAATTTATAGAATTAGCTCAATACTATTAATATCAATCTAAACAAGGATAGCAGTTTTTAGATAGCTTAACATTCCAACGCCCAAGGCTCCAAAAAAGTTGGAACGGTAACTTCAACTCGCTGGTTCTTGGGCATAACTCAACCAATCAAGATGATTCTTCTTTCCAGTGATTTGTAAGAATGTCTAGATGATCCTAAAATTGTGCAGAACTTAATTCGATCAAATCTGTAATTTTTGCAATCAAAAACATCGTTCCAACTTTTTTTTTTCGCATGTAAAAAAAAATCGCCAAAAATTCCGCGGCGGCAGTCGTTTTAAAAAAGGTAGAACGATGTTTTTGATCGCAAAAATTACAGATTTGATCGAATTAAGTTCTGCACAATTTTAGGATCATCTAGACATTCTTACAAATCACTGGAAACAAGAATCGTCCCGATTGGTTGAGTAATGCCCGAGAACCAGTGAGTTGAAGTTACTGTTCCTCCTTTTTTGGGAGGCTTGGGCGTCTGTGTAAGTTGGACATGCGTTGGGCGTTCCAGTGTTAAACAATTTTTTGCTGTTCTCTGTTGTGCTTTGAATTTTATATGCACCACATTTCTAATTCAAATTAAATAAGTATCTTATAAATATTTATTTTTGAAGCTTGAAAATTGGTTTAAGATGTCTAAAAACAAAAATGACAACAAATAAAATGGTACCAATTTATGTAAAACTTTAGAATAGTTTAAACTTATTAATTGTAATACTAATGTAATTTCCAGGCCAAATTATGATTTTTGTTTAATTTCGGAAATTCCCCGTACAACATATAAAAATCCCGGGAATTTTGTGCCGGGAATTCCCGGGATGGACGTACTATTGCCAAGCACGTGGTTTTGTGCATTTGACAGCTGTCATTCGATCCAATTCTCAATATGCTGGAAGCTAGGCAGTAATTCCAAGTTATTGACGTAGACTACGTCTTTGTCGAAGGTACTGGGGTGCCATTCCAAAAAACCCGGGCCGAAGGCCCTGGTTAACTGCGTCATCCGTCAAACGCTTATATCTTCCTTCCCTCTAATCGAATCGACACGATTTATGTTCCATTCGATTCGAAAATTATTCAGCAATTTGCTATAAAACTTTCATTGTTGGCAAAATAGTTTAACTATTGAAACAATTGAATGTTTTAAAATGTTTTCAAAATGCAGAGATTTTGCAAGCAAAATGAGCGCTTCCCACTCACGGACGGGAATGTCAAGTACCTATTTTGAGGGGAAAATCATCCGAGCAACGCGACCGAGTGTCGGTCGCGAAAAAGGAGGGGAAGTAGCGGGCCGAAATCATATATAAGAACGCGCGCCAGTTTTGTGAGCATCATTCACGTCTCAGACGTCGGACAGGCAGCAGCAGCAGCAGCAGGAGCAGGAAAGCTCAGCCCAGAGCAGCAGGAGAGAGACCAGAGCAGCAGCAGCAGGAGAGAGGGACCAGAAGTGGAAAAGAAGTGCGCATCGCCTTCTCGTCGTCACCTTCAGCCAGTTGCCTCTCGATGGCCGGACCGTTTGGATCTTTCGTGGTTGCTGTGGTTCGGAGGTGCCTCACTCCCCGTCCCTCGTCCCACCCGGGACGAGGCAGCAACAAGATGAGGCGCGCGCCTGCTGCCTTCCGCCGAAAAGCCTCTCGTGGGTCAGGCCGTGGTTGTGAAACAATCAGGACATCCAACTAGCTCGTCGCATTCGCGGCGAGCGCTTCTGAAAGATTTACGTCTCATCCAATTCTAAAGTGTTGAAAGAGTTGCCCTTGTCCCACCCGGGACGAGGCAGCGAACTAATTTGAATTTAAATTTCAGGAACAAATTTTGGTCTTCGGGGGCGACGGAATGCACAGCTTTCTGAGGTTGCTCTCGCCCCCAACCTCTCTGCCCTCCCCTCATTCTGCTCTTAGCATTCTTGCAAAAATCCATCCAATGCTCTCGTTTACCTTCAAAATCAATAATTATGTATTGATTCATGCCTAGAAATGCTAAAAGTTTATTAATCTTTTTTAATCTTATTGAAAATTTCAAAGAATTTCATTTTTTCGAAAGTGTCAAAAGTTAAACAATTTACTACCTATTTGATTCTCACCAAACGCACACATCTAAACTTTACGTAGTCTACGCCATTCCGGTTATGTCTGTGACATAACTACTTTGACTTTTTTTTATAAATTTGAGCAATTCTGCGTGGTTTCTGGAAATTCCAAGTAATTCTGGGAAATCAAAGTAATTCATGACATATTGCCAGTAATCCTGGTAATTCCATTTAGACTGGTCAGTAATCCTTGATGCTGGAAACCCCTTGCATTGAAGTTTGCAACGAGTTAAATACAAGTTTTTTAGCCATTCCGGAAATAATTTTGATATCTGAGTTTTTGGTGAAAATTCGTTAAAGTACTTTTTTATTGATGAAAAGTATGCCATTTCGTCATTTGAGAATGACAAGAAAGTTTCACAGCGAAATTCCAAAAAAAATATGTTCATGTGTATTTTTGTGGCATTTTAAACAATTTCTGTTTTTAAGCCTTATTTGTAGAAAAAAATCTAAATCCAACTATTGTGTGTGTGTGTTTTTTTTTTTTCATAAAAATGTAAAGTAAATTTTGTATAAATCTATCTTTTAGATTTTCTGAAATTTTTAACAATTGTTGTATTTCATCATGAGTAGCCATTTAAAAATCCTGTTTATGGAACAAGTTATGAAAAAAAGTTCTGCGCTAAAAAGAGTTTTGCAAAAAGTTTAACACGACATTTTTTGCAATTCTGGAAAACATCCTTTGAAAGGGATTTTATGTGAAAATATCGAAACCCGGACAAAAAATATCCAAAATCATTTTTGAAGCAAAATCAAATTTATAATCGAAAGGTATTTTGGATTTTTTTAAATAAATTTTACCGTTTCTAAGTTAAAGCTACTTAAAGGTAGAAATTTTCAATTTCTCATCGTTTTTTTTTTTAATTTTAAAAATGTCTATGAAAGAAAACACCCACAAAAAATGTTTTTGAAAGGCTGAGAAAATTACTTATAGTATTTTCTCTGAGACTTTAAAAATCGGGCAGTCAGTTTCTGAGAAACAGCCTTATAAAGAATTCGAATCGATGAAAATGAGTTTTTCTAAGTGTTACCTAATTAGCCTGTAATTTTCAACTGACGATATATCGGAAACCTTTAAAACTTTTGTAAAATTTTCTGATCTTTTCAATAAACATATTTCAAAAACAATTAAACAATTAATGTATATGTGTGAACTTATCTTCTAACAATAGCAAGATCATTGAAAAAACGTTACTTAATCCACCTTTAGGTGGTTGGTGCCTTCCTCACATTTATAAAGTCAACACATTCAGTAAAAATAGCAACATTCCCCCTTAACATGTTTAACAAATCAACTTTATTGCTCATTTCTTTTGATATGGTTCGCAGACCTTCAATATTTCTGGCTCATCGGCATGGTCTGATAAAAAACCTATCGATAGTTCGCATGGAAGATTCAGACAATATTTCTATTACAATATCTGAAATCCGGCCTCCAAAAAGTGTGTAAATAACACTTAAGTGCTAATAACTTTTGATAGGGTTGTCAGATCCTCGATGTTTTAGGCTCATTTGGAAGGTTTTTCAATTATCTAACTAACGATGGGTTGTATAAGAGACCGGGACATAATTTTCATCGAAATATCTGAGATCCAGCCTCCAAAAAGTGTATAAATAACACTTAAATGCTAATAACTTTTGATAGGGTTGTCAGATCTTCAATTTTTTTGGGCTCATTAGAAAGTTCTTTTTAATACCTTTCTGAAAATCTATAACATGATAGGTTTTCTTGCAAAAACCACCCTTTTTACAATCTTCCGGACATACGCCAAAATCGTTTTTTTAGCATAACTTTTGAAGTACTTAACTAAACTTGCTGATTTTAAATACAGACCTATGGGACCCCAAGACGGATCGAATGAGACCAATACGGTCAAAATCCGTTCATCCAGTCCGGAGATAATCGAGTGACATTTTTTTTGTCCGCCCACCTACACACATCCACACAGATATTTGCTCAGAACATGATTCTAAGTCGATATGTATACGTGAAGGTGGGTCTACTAGGTCAAATTAATAGGTTCATTTTTCGAGTGATTTTATAGCCTTTTTTCAGTAAGGTGAGGAAGGCAAAAAGGGAGCAATTTAAAAATATGTATATATGCTGCCTTGAAAAATTATGTCAATTGTCCTCCAATTTTTCGACCAATTTTGAATTTAAAAGGGGGGGGACAATTTTTTTTAACATTTGCATTGGCCTAGTAAACAAAAAGTTATTTTTTACTGAGCTGGAAAGCTCAATAAATAAAACATATTTGACCTTCAATCGAGTCACCTTTTGATTTATTCCAATAGACTGTAATATTTTCAAGTGTTTGCTCTAACTTATAAAAAAGGTTAATTACCTTTTTAAACATATGATCAGTAGAGGGTTAAGGTCAAAAACTTTCCTTGAGGTCAGCAGCAACAACTGCCAACCATAGACCATAAGCTGGTCAGCAGCAGCGGCAAATTCTGAAGATGGAATCGCGGTTTCCTATTCCATATGTTTTCTCTACCGTGCCAAATCGCCGCGGTGGAGTTATGGAAGGCAAGCGGGGAACTCGATGGGAAATGTTTGATTTGGGTCTTCATCAACGGCAGCCAAACCGCGGTCAATATGGATGGATGGGGATGGAATTTTAAGTGGGTGTAATTATTGTGCTGTTTTGCACGTTTTGGGGGCACTCCATTGGATGAGAGCTAGGTGTTAATGTTTGGTGGAGAAGCCGTTTTCGGTTTTCGGTGAGGTTTTTGTGCGACTTTAGCTGGCGAAACCGTTGCCTTACACGCTAGATTTTCTTATCAAGATATTGCTTTGAAGTTCAAATCAATTGAATAGGAATTTGATTTCCAATTTCAAAACCAAAAAGAAAGCTGTCAACTTGATGTCCCCATCCAATCATAATCAATTCCCCCCAAAACCAAAAAAGGAATCCACCCCAAAATTGCATCACCGGGGGTTAAGTCAGCCCCACTTGATCCTTCAATTCATTTCCTACCTGTCAAGGTTTACCACCATCAGATCCGACCCAGATTTCGTGTCACTGGCATCGATTTTCAGCAAAGTTTTCGCACCCAGAAAACGGAAGAAAAAACACATCTACACTTAGAATCTGACACTTGATGTTATCGTCAAATAGGTTTACACCCAGATTTACATAACAACGCTGCTCCACGCCACTTTTCTGGGTAAGGAAAAATCTCGTTTCCTCCAAGTGCGAGAAAAGACGAGCAAAAAATCCACTTTAGAACGCCGCGTCTCATCGCTGGAGCAGCGGAAAATCTGTCCGGGTTGGCGAAAAACCTCGCTCCGTTGGGATAGATTTGAAAACTGAGGTGCGGAATTGGAGCGACACCTCACTTGAAGCTCCCCATGTGTGTGTGGGGGTGACGAATCCGACGTATCAGAGTGGCAGAAAATTGAATGTGATTTAACCTGATTTAAGCTGCTCCCCAAAGAAGCAGAAGAAATCGTTCAGTGTGTGTTGATGTCATTGCCTTTGGAGGCGTCAGGTGAGACGCGATAACGATTTTCGGGAAACAATATGCTGCTGCTGCGAAATCTAGATTTTAGGGGTATTCGGCGGAAGGCTGGCTTAACGGATTTAAAAGTAACGAACTTGCCATAGTGACAGAAGCTTAGACAGATTTAAGAAAATTCTAATCAATTTCACTTGCTTTAAACTTTTTCAATCATCATCAAACAAAAAAAAACATCAAATTACCAAAATCAACAAATGTACCTAATTTCCAACAAAATCAACAAAATCAACAAAATCAACAAAATCAACAAAATCAACAAAATCAACAAAATCAACAAAATCAACAAAATCAACAAAATCAACAAAATCAACAAAATCAACAAAATCAACAAAATCAACAAAATCAACAAAATCAACAAAATCAACAAAATCAACAAAATCAACAAAATCAACAAAATCAACAAAATCAACAAAATCAACAAAATCAACAAAATCAACAAAATCAACAAAATCAACAAAATCAACAAAATCAACAAAATCAACAAAATCAACAAAATCAACAAAATCATCAAAATCATCAAAATCAACAAAATCAACAAAATCAACAAAATCAACAAAATCAACAAAATCAACAAAATCAACAAAATCAACAAAATCAACAAAATCAACAAAATCAACAAAATCAACAAAATCAACAAAATCAACAAAATCAACAAAATCAACAAAATCAACAAAATCAACAAAATCAACAAAATCAACAAAATCAACAAAATCAACAAAATCAACAAAATCAACAAAATCAACAAAATCAACAAAATCAACAAAATCAACAAAATCAACAAAATCAACAAAATCAACAAAATCAACAAAATCAACAAAATCAACAAAATCAACAAAATCATCAAAATCATCAAAAACAACAAAATCAACAAAATCAACAAAATCAACAAAATCAACAAAATCAACAAAATCAACAAAATCAACAAAATCAACAAAATCAACAAAATCAACAAAATCAACAAAATCAACAAAATCAACAAAATCAACAAAATCAACAAAATCAACAAAATCAACAAAATCAACAGAATCATCAAAATCAACAAAATCAACAAAATCAACAAAATCAACAAAATCAACAAAATCAACAAAATCAACAAAATCAACAAAATCAACAAAATCATCAAAATCAACAAAGACAACAAAATCAACAAAATCAACAAATCAACAAAATCAACAAAATCAACAAAATCAACAAAATCAACAAAATGAACAAAATCAACAAAATCAACCAAATCAACAAAATCAACCAAATCAACAAAATCAACAAAATCAACAAAATCAACAAAATCAACAAAATCAACAAAATCATCAAAATCATCAAAATCAACAAAATCAACAAAGACAACAAAATCAACAAAATCAACAAATCAACAAAATCAACAAAATCAACAAAATCAACAAAATCAACAAAATCAACAAAATCAACAAAATCAACAAAATCAACAAAATCAACAAGATCAATAAATCAACAAAATCAACAAAATCAACAAAATCAACAAAATCAACAAAATCAACAAAATCAACAAAATCAACCAAAATCAACAAAATCAACAAAATCAACAAAATCAACAAAATCAACAAAATCAACAAAATCAACAAAATCAACAAAATCAACAAAATCAACAAAATCAACAAAATCAACAAAATCAACAAAATCAACAAAATCAACAAAATCAACAAAATCAACAAAATCAACAAAATCAACAAAATCAACAAAATCAACAAAATCAACAAAATCAACAAAATCAACAAAATCAACAAAATCAACAAAATCAACAAAATCAACAAAATCAACAAAATCAACAAAATCAACAAAATCAACAAAATCAACAAAATCAACAAAATCAACAAAATCAACAAAATCAACAAAATCATCAAAATCATCAAAATCAACAAAATCAACAAAATCAACAAAATCAACAAAATCAACAAAATCAACAAAATCAACAAAATCAACAAAATCAACAAAATCAACAAAATCAACAAAATCAACAAAATCAACAAAATCAACAAAATCAACAAAATCAACAAAATCAACAAAATCAACCAAATCAACAAAATCAACAAAATCATCAAAATCAACAAAGACAACAAAATCAACAAAATCAACAAATCAACAAAATCAACAAAATCAACAAAATCAACAAAATCAACAAAATGAACAAAATCAACAAAATCAACCAAATCAACAAAATCAACCAAATCAACAAAATCAACAAAATCAACAAAATCAACAAAATCAACAAAATCAACAAAATCATCAAAATCATCAAAATCAACAAAATCAACAAAATCAACAAAGACAACAAAATCAACAAAATCAACAAATCAACAAAATCAACAAAATCAACAAAATCAACAAAATCAACAAAATCAACAAAATCAACAAAATCAACCAAATCAACAAAATCAACAAAATCAACAAAATCAACAAAATCAACAAAATCAACAAAATCAACAAAATCAACAAAATCAACAAAATCAACAAAATCAACAAAATCAACAAAATCAACAAAATCAAAAAAATCAACAAAATCAACAAAATCAACAAAATCAACAAAATCAACAAAATCAACAAAATCAACAAAATCAACAAAATCAACAAAATCAACAAAATCAACAAAATCATCAAAATCAACAAAATCAACAAAATCAACAAAATCAACAAAATCAACAAAATCAACAAAATCAACAAAATCAACAAAATCAACAAAATCAACAAAATCAACAAAATCAACAAAATCAACAAAATCAACAAAATCAACAAAATCAACAAAATCAACAAAATCAACAAAATCAACAAAATCAACAAAATCAACAAAATCAACAAAATCAACAAAATCAACAAAATCAACAAAATCATCAAAATCAACAAAGACAACAAAATCAACAAAATCAACAAATCAACAAAATCAACAAAATCAACAAAATCAACAAAATCAACAAAATCAACAAAATCAACAAAATCAACAAAATCAACAAAATCAACAAAATCAACAAAATCAACAAAATCAACAAAATCAACAAAATCAACAAAATCATCAAAATCAACAAAGACAACAAAATCAACAAAATCAACAAATCAACAAAATCAACAAAATCAACAAAATCAACAAAATCAACAAAATCAACAAAATCAACAAAATCAACAAAATCAACAAAATCAACAAAATCAACAAAATCAACAAAATCAACAAAATGAACAAAATCAACAAAATCAACCAAATCAACAAAATCAACCAAATCAACAAAATCAACAAAATCAACAAAATCAACAAAATCAACAAAATCATCAAAATCATCAAAATCAACAAAATCAACAAAGACAACAAAATCAACAAAATCAACAAATCAACAAAATCAACAAAATCAACAAAATCAACAAAATCAACAAAATCAACAAAATCAACAAAATCAACAAAATCAACAAGATCAATAAATCAACAAAATCAACAAAATCAACAAAATCAACAAAATCAACAAAATCAACAAAATCAACAAAATCAACAAAATCAACAAAATCAACAAAATCAACAAAATCAACAAAATCAACAAAATCATCAAAATCATCAAAATCAACAAAATCAACAAAATCAACAAAATCAACAAAATCAACAAAATCAACAAAATCAACAAAATCAACAAAATCAACAAAATCAACAAAATCAACAAAATCAACAAAATCAACAAAATCAACAAAATCAACAAAATCAACAAAATCAACAAAATCAACAAAATCATCAAAATCAACAAAGACAACAAAATCAACAAAATCAACAAATCAACAAAATCAACAAAATCAACAAAATCAACAAAATCAACAAAATGAACAAAATCAACAAAATCAACCAAATCAACAAAATCAACCAAATCAACAAAATCAACAAAATCAACAAAATCAACAAAATCAACAAAATCAACAAAATCATCAAAATCATCAAAATCAACAAAATCAACAAAATCAACAAAGACAACAAAATCAACAAAATCAACAAATCAACAAAATCAACAAAATCAACAAAATCAACAAAATCAACAAAATGAACAAAATCAACAAAATCAACCAAATCAACAAAATCAACAAAATCAACAAAATCAACAAAATCAACAAAATCAACAAAATCAACAAAATCAACAAAATCAACAAAATCAACAAAATCAACAAAATCAAAAAAAATCAACAAAATCAACAAAATCAACAAAATCAACAAAATCAACAAATACAACAAACTCAGTAAAAATCAACAAAATTAACAAAATCAACAATATTAATCACAGCAGTAAAAATTAATCAAAGCAACAAAAAAAATCAGCAATATTCAACAATTCGACAACAATCCAGACTCGATTATCCGAAGCTTCGGTTATCCGAAGTTCGAATATCCGAAGGTTTGTAGGGATTTTCGGAAATCGAATCAGTAACAAAAAAAAATCTGGTATTATTTTATTTTCTTGCTTTTAACATCAAATTCGATATCTGCGACCCTATTTTTGACAAATTTGAATATTTGATTGCTTATTTAAATTAAAAATTCAACTTTAGCGTAGTTTAGGGATTACACTTAGGCTCTGCAATCTAAAATAATAAAAAACTTCACCGCCATCAAAAGCACAAAATACAGAAGAAACGGAAATACTTTCTTATCTCAGAATCCAATTTCTTTCCGGAACAAATCCCTCATCGAATCGTTTAGCAACAGCAGATTTTTCTTTCCACGGCCTCATTTTCGTCTTGCTCCCCCGAGATGTTATTTCCAATATGGTACACCACGATCCGCACACGAACGGGTCTGGAATTTCAAGTTCATTTATCCACCCATCAAACACCATCGTACCAGTAGTGGCCATTCCAGAACCAATGCCTGTTCTACCCGTCTGTTCGCTAGGTGCCTGCCGGCCAACCGATCATCAACGCGCAGAAATTCTTCGCCCAGAACTCCACAGATATATTAATCCGTTGGCCACCGTCGTACCAGAAGACCATGTTCGCTATTATGTAAGTTTTATTGATACTCGAAAATAAAGTCATAAAAGGGAGTCCGGGGAGTTACTGTGTGCCACCCCACCAAGCTTCTGAAGCTCATGTGGAACACGTATCTCGCTGCCTGCGGGACCATCGGTCTGTAAAACGGTTTATATCTGTTTTCCGGCTACCAAGTCATTTATGATTAGCAGCGCATTTTTTCTCATTTCTTGATCCGCTCCCCCCTCGTATCTGTTTGGGGATTACGGGTTGGACATGGATCTTCCCGGGAGCTCCATGTGTTTCTGTTTTCGGGTTCTGGAATAGTGTGGTCTGTGGAATTTTGACTCGCTGAAGTTGTGCTAGAGATTTGAAATCGGTATTGATCTCTGGAGTCGTAACCCACGTGATACCTGCAATTAAACGGGATATAGCTTTGTCTGGTCAACTCGGAGCAGTTTGAAATGTTCTACAAAGTTGTTCATCAAGCCAAAATCTATGGAAATATTGCAAGGAAATTGTTTTAGCAACCTAATATGGTGTCTTTTAATAGTAGTTATAGTATGACGCATTTCCCATATAAACTATTCCGGAATCTTCTTAATAATAACTTTGGGGGCCACCCTACCCCACGCTGAACCCACGGGAACTTTATGGATACCCCAGCTGCCGTCGATGACGGGAGCAATGACGGAATGTTGTTATGATTCCAGAACCACCAGCAGCAACCACCACCGCGGACGGATTCGTTTGATGCTGCTCAATAAAATTTTACAACTTGTAGTAGCAATTATTTTATACGATGCGTTTGAGCTTCCCAGCTACCCACCGGCCGGATAATGATGAATATTCAATTTGCTCCGAAGCGGAGAATCATCAATTTTCCTTCTTTCCCGTCGATCCCTCATCGGAAGACAAAAACGACTCAATTCCACAATACAAGACAACATTCCCAGGAAAAAAAGCACCACAACCTTTTGTGGTGCTCCTCAAAAAATGTCATGCTTGAGGTGGAAAATTTGAATCCTTTTGAAAAGGTGGTTGATGGCTATCGATGCCTAGATCATCAGCGTGCAATGAAGGGTTTGGTTTTCACCTGAAAGCAACCCAAAACCTCAAATCGACAGCCGGGCAAAATCAGCAGAAGCAACAGCTAAAGCGGCGTCGTTGGCCATTCATCTGCAAATGAGAATTCATAAATCCCCGAGTGCTGGAGGAGAGAAAGAAATAATAAACCGCTTTGTTTGCCAAAGCGATCCCAAAGTTTGGAAAGCCATCTGCATCTGAAAGGACAGGACCGATCGGATAGGGTGCCTGCTGGACGGTCGGTGACAATCCTTTTCTCGGGGATCCTTTTTTCGGAACAGCTTTGTTGGTACTCGACTGGACAGAGAGGTTGGGATTGCGGTGGATAGTGGGAAATTATCTTCAAATAAGTAAAACTCTGCAAACTTAACACATATTGAAAATTCATATTGAATTTTACCTTTCAACTTCAGAATTTATGGTCAATTTGATTTTGTTGATTTTATTTTATTTTATATAATTCATATTGATTTTTAACTTTCAACTTCAGAATTTATGGTCAATTTGATTTTGTTGATTTTATTGATTTTGTTAATTTTGTTGATTTTGTTGATTTTGTTGATTTTGTTGATTTTGTTGATTTTGTTGATTTTGTTGATTTTGTTGATTTTGTTGATTTTGTTGATTTTGTTGATTTTGTTAATTTTGTTGATTTTGTTGATTTTGTTGATTTTGTTGATTTTGTTGATTTTGTTGATTGTGTTGATTTTGTTGATTTTGTTGATTTTGTTGATTTTGTTGATTTTGTTGATTTTGTTGGTTTTGTTGATTTTGTTGATTTTGTTGTTTTTTGATGATTTTGTTGATTTTGTTGATTTTGTTGATTTTGTTGATTTTGTTGATTTTGTTGATTTTGTTGATTTTGTTGATTTTGTTGATTTTGTTGATTTTGTTAATTTTGTTGATTTTGTTGATTTTGTTGATTTTGTTGATTTTGTTGATTGTGTTGATTTTGTTGATTTTGTTGATTTTGTTGATTTTGTTGATTTTGTTGATTTTGTTGATTTTGTTGATTTTGTTGATTTTGTTGTTTTTTGATGATTTTGTTGATTTTGTTGATTTTGTTGATTTTGTTGTTTTTTGATGATTTTGTTGATTTTGTTGATTTTGTTGATTTTGTTGATTTTGTTGATTGTGTTGATTTTGTTGATTTTGTTGATTTTGTTGATTTTGTTGATTTTGTTGATTTTGTTGATTTTGTTGATTTTGTTGATTTTGTTGTCGTTGTTGATTTTGCTGATTTTGTTGATTTTGTTTATTTTGTTTAATTTGTTGTTTGATTTTTGGGTTTGTTGGTTGATTTATGTGATTTTTCATTTGTTTTGCACGGCATTAATCATTTAAATTTAAATGCGTTTTAATGTAAATATACAACAAATCCTACGTAAAAACATGATTTTACATGTGATACAGACAATTACATCGAATCTTAAGTTTAAATTAACCGAATTAACAAGTGATTCATAATTTCCGTGTCGAGTAAATTTATACTTTATTTCTGTGTACTTTACAAAATAAAATATTTCAGAAATCATGAACTTAAATTTATGAATTTGTGAATTATTTTATTAATATTTTCGTGATAATTTTCATGAACTCAGCAAATTAATTCATGAAATCGTGAATTAATATTCATAAATTTATGAATTTTATTCATGACATACGAATGTTCATGAATTTTTACTCATGAAATCATGCAAATCACTTTTCATGATTTCATGAAGTCATGACTGAACTACATGAAATCATGTAAAAAAAAAACAAACTGATCAAATTCTACTTATTTGGTGATGTTTTTTTCAAATCATTGCAATTTCTACTAAAAAATCATAAAATATTGTTTTTTTTTAACAGACTTTTTCTCACTGTTCGATCCCACCATGAATCAGCATCACTTGAAACCCCTTCATCTCTCCCATTTTTTTCCCTTTCCCAAAACTGCATCCCATTATTCTCTCCGATCCTCGAAATGTGTCACAGCTCGTGGGCCACAAGACCAAGAAGAAACATTTTGGCTAATCCAAAATGCAAAATCAACATTCGGCGAACAAAGCCCGGGCAGGTGAGGTTAAGCCCTGCAACGAATATGTTTATATTTCGGCCCAGAAATACGGACAAACTTTTTTTTTGGCGACAAAAAAATCCCCGTTTTCCAGCGTGGAACCTGGGTCCATTCGCTCGCATATGGCCGAAAGGATTAATGAAGTGTATTGTTATTTCTGTAGCAGATTGGTTTTAACCCTTGGGCGATCTGTATGGCGTGGCCAATTTTTATCCAGTTGCCCTGGCGTGGCTTTCGCGTTCCCGGAGCTGGGTCGTAAAAAGTTTGCTTTGCACTGATGAAAATTATCTGTTATTTTTCCAAACAAATTCCAATTCAAATTATTCATTTTCAAAATGGATAAATCAATTTTTAGTAATCAATTTGAGTTCTTCACAAATTTTATGCAATTTAAATCTAATTTGAATGTACCTTAACTGATTTTCATAAAATAAATTTTGGTTAACTTTTGATTTTTTTTTTTTCACTGTAGCTACATAGAAAACCCAGAGCTCTGGACGGCGTGTTATTTTTTGCCTTGCTTCGCCAGGTATTTTTTCCCTCGCTTGGCCCCATCATCCGATAAAGGGAGATTTTGGTCAAATCAGAACGCGGCATTTAAGGGCAGGTGGCTTTTCGTGTCGTGTCTTTTTCGCTTTGTTTCACCAAATTTTTGGCCTGTTTGAATTTTGATACATTTGATGCAGCAGATTCACGGTTCAGAAAAGGGGTTTTCGTTTCTTTTTTTGGTGAGCCAAATGCAAGCTGGTCATGCGAGCGAGTTCTGGTGGTGGTTTTTATGGCCGGTCCCGAAAACTTTAATGCGATCATCCATGCATATTATCTTAAGCGAGGAGCTCATTTGAATATAGTTTATTTTTTCTCAATTCTTATTTTTTGGTGGATATTGAACAGCAGCCAGCTGGAGCAGCTGTCGTAATCCAATATATTTAAGCGATTATTTATGACTGCTGGTTTATAGCTGCAAACAACCAAAACACTTTGCAAACTGCACACGATCAGAACAGACATTGGATGTGCACGCGATTTTTATGTTAAAAGTTTGAAATGGATCAACAGTTTTGAAGAAAAATGTTCTCAGAACTAAGTCAGATATTACATACCAACCAGAAGCATAAGAAATGTTTGAACATGAACATCCAATTTCAGGAATTCCATTTTCAATCAGTCAATTTGAAGAATTGTTTTTTTCTGGGATTTTGTTGATTTTGTGATTTTCTTGATTTTGTTGGTTTTGTTGATTTTGTTGATTTAGTTGATTTTGTTGATTTTGTTGATTTTGTTGATTTTGTTGATTTTGTTGATTTTGTTGATTTTGTTGATTTTGTTGATTTTGTTGATTTTGTTGATTTTGTTGATTTTGTTGATTTTGTTGATTTTGTTGATTTTGTTGATTTGGTTGATTTGGTTGATTTTGTTGATTTTGTTGATTTTGTTGATTTTGTTGATTTTGTTGATTTTGTTGATTTGGTGATTTTGTTGATTTTGTTGATTTTGTTGATTTTGTTGATTTTGTTGATTTTGTTGATTTTGTTGACTTGGTTGATTTTGTTGATTTTGTTGATTTGGTTGATTTTGTTGATTTGGTTGATTTTGTTGATTTTGTTGATTTTGTTGATTTTGTTGATTTTGTTGATTTTGTTGATTTTGTTGATTTTGTTGATTTTGTTGATTTTGTTGATTTTGTTGATTTTGTTGATTTTGTTGATTTTGTTGATTTTGTTGATTTTATTGATTTTGTTGATTTTGTTGATTTTGTTGATTTTGTTGATTTTGTAGATTTTGTTGATTTTGTTGACATTGTTGACATCGCTGATTTTTTATTTGTTGATTTGGTGTTTTTTTTTTTAATATTTGTTGTTTTTGCAGATTTTGTTGATTTTCAAGAGAGTAACCTTAGATTGAATAACAAGTTGGTATAGCTATGACTATGACTGCTCCAATTTGATTTTGAATTAATGCTTAAGTGGTAGAAAATTGATATTCAAACCGGTCATCCCGATTCGGTCTCCTCAGAAAATTAAAAGGATTCACGTGTTCATTGAAATATAGCCGAAGTCGTTAGTTACAATTATTGATTTCTTTTTCTCTCACTCCTCCAATCTCCGAGTTTCAGCAGGCCTAATTTTTAAACGCTGGCCTATTAATTTATATCGTCGTTTTCAATACCGCCGAAACCCGATCATCATCGGGCAACCCAACCTCCTCTCACGCAAAGCTCGGCGCGCTGCTCAAAAACAAAACCACTTCCACCGTTGCGTTGGTAGAACAACAAACCCATAGATGATGTATGGGCCAAGCAGCTCAACACGCAAGAGAGCCCTTCAATTAGAAGTCGAGCCCACTTCGAAGAGACCCCGGGAAACCAACATTTATGAATTTTTGAAGTGCGTTTCTCGGTATCTCTCCCTGTTTAATCATTCATAGACTCTTCATAACCTTAGGTTGCCGAACCTCTCTCTCTGTGTTTCTAATTTTTTGTCTACCGAGGAGAGACCACTGTCTGTGTCTATAACTATCTATTTCTCGTCGAAAACCGATTCGTTCGCAGCTTGCCCCGGTCCAAGATAAACGATAAATTATCATTCTTAATTGCGTTAGTAAACCGTTTCATTTTCTCGAAACTCCGACCCCTGCTCGAGAGAGAGGATACCCTTCAGGTATGAGCCCCCAGCGGCGACGACCCAGCCGATTTTTGAGGTGTCTACGAGAGGTTGCCTCTCAAGAAGTCTCACCATCGCAGAGGTGCAAGAAAAACAAAAGACCATCAATAATTTACCTAGACCTAGGACGACGACGACGACGGGAAGTTCCGAGTCATTTTTCATCGCCGCGCGGGTTAAAACCCCGAGTCTAGTCGATTCTTGAGCTATGACCGAAAGGGATTCGGGACCCCAGAATCTAGAATCAGCGGAACGAAACGAAACAGAAATTGCAGCAGCTCTCCCCAAATTAGCATATTTTAATTAATGAACTCCACCGTCCGACGACGTGGCGCTCCGCGGGGTCACTTCCAGCTGGTCCCGAGAGAGAGCGGGGTCATTAATCACCGAAACGAAATCTGGATACGGTCCACGGAATCGCGGCATCCAATACGGTGTTTATGGTTCCCCTCGGCTTCTGACCAAAGGGCCCAACCGGCGGGGCAGTTAAAATTTGTTTACCAACCGGATTTTATTGCCCGGGTTTTGTCCCAGCATTCGGACGGGGTCGTTAAACGGCCGAGCTTTAATGCGCTAATCAAACACTGGCTAATGCTTTCATCGATTCGAGGGCGATCGAGGCGATTAGCCGACGGCTTGGCCATAAGTTACGGATTTGGTACTAAAACGTCTCCGGGAAATGATCAATTGATAGTCGTCATCGACGACGACGTAGAACACAAAATTACGAGCTTTTTACGGTGATGAACTGGAGCTTTGAAAGTGGGTTTGATTGAATCTTGATTAGAATTAGTGTGTAATTCTGTTGTCCCTTGACAAGGGCATTCGTATCACAGTTTAGTGCTTTTTTCATAGTTTTCAATAAATCGTAGGGCCTTGAATTGAAATTTGGATGCAAGGAGCGATAAATCTTCTAAATTTCAGGTTGATTGTTCTTAGAAACCAATCAGACTAGTTCACATTCCATATAGCACGAAACATAAAATCTATGCACAATCTATAAGAACCAATGTTTCAAAAAGTTTATGTCCGTGTTTGTTTTGATGTTGTTGATAGTGTTTTAATTTTATTTATTTTTATTGAATTAATTTTATTGATATTGATTTGACTTTGATTTTCTTTAAATTTTGTTTTGATTCTGATGATTTGGTTGATTTTGTTAATTTTGTTGAGCCTGAAACACCGTACAAACTAAAAAAATAAATAAAAATGAATTAAAATCTATATAAAGTCAATTCGAACAAATCTTTATACGAGTTTTTGTTACTGTCTCTCCTTTTCAAAAATTTAGGCCACAAAAAAATAAAATAAAAAAAAACTAGCAGAAACGGTTGTAAACTCAGTTTTAATTTAAATCATATCAAATTATATGAATATTTGAAAATCGTTATCGTGGAAAGGAATTCTCTGATCGAATTGTTGTCTTCGCTAATGTTGTAGGTATTAATAAGGACTATTCTGAAAAAATAACTCTCCAAAAAGAACGCACGTGATTTTATGACAAATTCTGAAAGTTGGAAGCGAAAAAAAAACTTATTAATTTTTAATTGATATGTGTTCGAGCCAAATAAATTACAAATGTTTGGTTTTGAAAAAAAAATTTTTTAGGCCGTAGAAAATATTACCAACCCCCCCTCCCCCCTCCCATTGAAAATCGACCCCTAAAATCAGGGGGCAAAACAATTTTTTTTTTCAGGAAACTTTAAAATTTTAATTAAAAATATAAGTCTAATCGACTGAAAACAATATCAAATGCATTTTCCTTCATTTTAAATCAAACTCATCATGTTTGGGATCAATTACAACGATTTTTGATTTTTTTGTGAAAATCCGCAAAAAAAAAAAAATACTGTTTTCGTCATTATTTAGATTTTTAAAAACTAATGATTGCACAAGAACAGGGCAGGTTTAAAATGCATTTTTAAACACTTTTTTTCATTCAAATCTTAATACTATGCCTTGCCAAACAATAAATGAAAAATAATAATAAAAAAAGCAATTTAATTTAAAATTATAGTAAACACTGCCAAACATACGAGAATTTCCCCTAGCTAAAATGACGTAAAGATATTTTCCAAAACGAAAAAAAATGACAAACTAAAAGCTATGCCCAATTTTATACAGAGTAAATTTTTTTTATGCTAATGATTTTTTAATAAATTGATTTTTATTATTATTAAATTGTAAAACTCATTCCAATTCTTAACGAAAAGGCTTCATCCACACAGCAAAAAATAATGTAAATTTGGAAGCTGTAATTTTGGAAGGTTGAATATTACCTCTTTTATGATGTAATTTTACCTCAATTTAGACTGAAAAAGTGACATTACAACAGAAAAGTGGTAAAATTACACATTTCCAGAGGTAAAATTACATCTTTTTTGTGACATAAAAGATGTACCCCTTCCCAGATGTAATATTACCATGATTTTTTTTTTCTGTGCAGAACGTCACGCTAAAATCAGCCAAAATGTACCCTCCCTCCCCACATTGTCACGCTTTCCTGTACTTATAACATGTGATGTCATGCTTGCTCAGACCCCCCTCCCCCCATAGAGAGTGACATACTTTGTGGATGACGCCAAACTAAATCAAATTATTTGTTGTATATTATTATTATCTGGACATATTTTAAATAAATAAAGTAAGATTAAATTTACTTTTCAAACCTGCTCCGGTGGAATCGCTGGCGGCGGTTGGACATGCAATCCAAAGGTCGTCAGTTCAAACACTGGGGTGGAAGGTTCCTTGGAGTAGAAAGAGGTTTGGGTGCTCTCCCCATTCAAGCCATCGGACTCCTAGGTTCGAGCAGAAACTTGCAATAGAGACCACAAAAGACCCGGGGGTCGTTAATGTGGATGGTTTGATTTTGATTTTTTGAAGATTAAATTTATTATTTAAAAACATTATTCAAAAAAAAATCAAATGTCAAGTTCATTTGAACTGAATTGTCAACTTAAAAAAAAGTATTAAACTTTAAAAAAATAAAGGTGGAATAAACTAATAATTCAAAAAAAAAAAACATAAAATTGTTTTTAATCCAAATGGCTTTTGTAAAATTTTCTATCCATATATTTTCTATCATTCTATATTGCCGAGCTTCCGTAGCCGTGAGGTTACGGGTTTCGTCTTGTAAGCGGAAGGTGATGGGTTCGATTCCTGTCTAGCTCGGCAAAAGTCAGATCCCTTAAAAGAGTAAATATGCTCACTGGGAATACTGACCGGTAGGGGATGGGTTTCGACTAGCGGCGTGCTGGATTTCCAATCCAGAGGTCGTAAGTTCGATTCTCGTACCGGGATGATGAAGTTTAAAAAAAAAAAAATCCAAAAGTCGATCTATAAGATTTTTTTTTTTTTTGTAAATGAAGATGATTTTCGATTGGATATTGTTATAAATATGTTTTTTCTGTTATTTTTTTTTTTAAATTTCCGTAGCAAAAAGTGCTTTTAACGTGTAAACTGAGTTTGCATTTTTTTAACAATCAATTTGACTTGTAAAGTTACTTTTAAAAATTATTTTTTATGCTTCGAGTATACAATTTTTTTCCTAAAACTATATTAGTTTTAGCAAAACTCATGAAAGAAGTCTAACCGGTCAATAAATTTTGCTATTTAAGAAAGCTCTTTGTAAATTTTTTAAATTCGCTCAAAAACTGTAAAATTTATTTCAATATTACAAAAGAAAACAAAAGAACAGAGAGATTTCGTTGAATTTTGGGATTTTTGGAACATTGAATGATGAAGCTGTAATGTAATAACTATTTAAACCATTTTACTTCAATATCAGTCCGCAAGTAGCGCACTTTCAAAGCGTTTTTAGATTTTCCAGAGTTTTTTTTAACTTTCTGTATGCCTTTTAATATTTTATAAAACTCATTGAATGACAATAAATAACTTCTTTTTGGTTGAAGACATACTAATAAATAAACAACACTGAATTTAAAATTACTTGTGTTCTTTCACAACTTATACAATTTTGAATAAATTTACATGAATATTTGCGAAACCAGATGTTTGACAAACTTTCAATCAGCCTGGAAAATCTTCTCAAGGAACTGGATTTCCAAAGGGTTTGACCCGATAAAAGAATAGATTTTTGTTTTGATTTGGAAAATCTATTGAGCATGAGCATGAGCATAAGCATGAGAGATCACCCATGGTTGCCCCTCCGTTGCTGAACAGAACCGTAATATCCTTTCAGCACTACTGATCATAGGCTTCGACGATCTAGTAGTGTTTCCCTTATCAACAGCATGTATGAATGCGCTGAAAAGATAAAACACCATGATTGCTAAAGCTAGATCAATTGCGAATAGGTAACAGTCATTGGCCACCAACGGCGCCCGCCATGTCAGTTTGTAGACCTCGATTTTAAGGGACGGGAATGTTAGTTAGCGCGGGTTGCTACTAGGGCAGCTGATTTACTCTGTGCTTACACCCCACGAGCGCCAGGAACCTGAAAACTTGTTAGTAGGATAGGGTGTTTGGTCAGGATTCATCATAGAAGAAGATGATGCGACCCAAAATCATAGTGTTTGTTGAACGGTATTATGTATTATTCTCAAGGCAAGCAATCGGATGCTGCGGATGAGACATTTCCCGTTTATCGGTTGTTAAATTTTTAAATGTTATGGTTTAGTCTTAGACAGCCGGCTGTGGAAAGATAAAACCAAAATCATTTGAAATTAATGAATGAAGGATTGAACAGTGTAACTTTTAACTTGATATGATTGTACGAGTTTTAAATGATTGATGTTTAGTGAGGTACTGATTAACGTTAAGAACGACGAGTTACAATGTTTATCGAGCTGAAATGGTATGATCAAATAAAGTAAGAGCAAATTTATTATTAAAAAACATTATTCAAAAAAAATATCAAATGCCAAGTTCATTTGAACTGAAAATAAAAATTGTCAACTTAGTTTTTAATCCAAATGGTAAATTGGCTTTTGTAAAATTTTCTATCCAAAAGTCGATCGATTAATTTTTTGCCTTCCTCACTGAGGTAAGGCTATAATCCTGCTCGATAAATGAACTTTTGAAAAACAGCTCGTAGACCTATATTCATGTATACCTATCGACTCAGAATCGAAAACTGAACAAATGTCTGTGTGTGTGTGTGTATGTGTGTGCGTATTCACTTTGGTGCTCAAAATTCTTGCCAAGTTTTCTCGGCACTGGCTGATCCGATTTGAGTCAAACAAGTTGTATTCGATTTGTTTTGGTGCCCCATACTGCACTATTGAATTGTTTGAAGATCCGATAAGTAGTTCAAAAGTTACGTATAAAAAAGTGTCAGAGTTGCGAATCAGGTTCTGGAATTTTGATGCCGGATCTCACTTATCTATATGAAAACTATGTCCGGATCTATCAGCCGACACATCGTTGGTTAGGTAATCAAAAGACCTTTCCAATGAGTCCAAAACATTGAAGATCTGGCAACCCTGTCTCAAGTTATGACCACTTAAGTGATATTTATGTACTTTTTTAAAGCCGGATCTCACTTAAATGTATGTAAACTATGTCCGGATCCATCATCCAACCCATCGTTGGTTAGGTTATCAAAAAACCTTTCCAATGAGTTCAAAACATTGAAGATCTGGCAACCCTGTCTCGAGATATGACCACTTAAGTGATATTTATGTACTTTTTAAAAGCCGGATCTCACTTAAAAGTATGTAAACTATGTCCGGATCGATCATCCGACCCATCGTTGGTTAGGTAATCAAAAGACCTTTCCAATGAGTCCAAAACATTAAAGATCTGGCAACCCTGTCTCAAGATATGACCACTTAAGTGATATTTATATACTTTTTTAAAGCCGGATCTCACTAAAATGTATGTAAACTATGTCCGGTTCCATCATCCGACCCATCGTTAGTTAGGTAATCATAAGACCTTTCCAATGAGTCCAAAACATTGAAGATTTGGCAACCCTGTCTCGTGATATGACCACTTAAGTGATATTTATGTACTTTTTTGAAGCCGCATCTCACTTAAATGTAAGAAAACGATGTGCGGATCCATCATCCGACTCATCATTGGTCAGGTAATCAAAAGACCTTTCCAATGAGTCCAAAACATTAAAGATCTGGCAACCCTGTCTCAAGATATGACCACTTAAGTGATATTTATATACTTTTTTAAAGCCGGATCTCACTAAAATGTATGTAAACTATGTCCGGTTCCATCATCCGACCCATCGTTAGTTAGGTAATCATAAGACCTTTCCAATGAGTCCAAAACATTGAAGATCTGGCAACCCTGTCTCAAGTTATGACCACTTAAGTGATATTTATGTACTTTTTTGAAGCCGGATCTCACTTAAATGTATGTAAACTATGTCCGGATCCATCATCCGACCCATCGTTGGTTAGGTAATCAAAAAACCTTTCCAATGAGTCCAAAACATTGAAGATCTGGCAACCCTGTCTCAAGTTATGACCACTTAAGTGATATTTATGTACTTTTTTGAAGCCGCATCTCACTTAAATGTAAGAAAACGATGTGCGGATCCATCATCCGACTCATCATTGGTCAGGTAATCAAAAGACCTTTCCAATGAGTCCAAAACATTAAAGATCTGGCAACCCTGTCTCAAGATATGACCACTTAAGTGATATTTATATACTTTTTTAAAGCCGGATCTCACTAAAATGTATGTAAACTATGTCCGGTTCCATCATCCGACCCATCGTTAGTTAGGTAATCATAAGACCTTTCCAATGAGTCCAAAACATTGAAGATTTGGCAACCCTGTCTCGTGATATGACCACTTAAGTGATATTTATGTACTTTTTTAAAGCCGGATCTCACTTAAATGTATGTAAACTATGTCCGGATCCATCATCCAACCCATCGTTGGTTAGGTTATCAAAAAACCTTTCCAATGAGTTCAAAACATTGAAGATCTGGCAACCCTGTCTCGAGATATGACCACTTAAGTGATATTTATGTACTTTTTAAAAGCCGGATCTCACTTAAAAGTATGTAAACTATGTCCGGATCGATCATCCGACCCATCGTTGGTTAGGTAATCAAAAGACCTTTCCAATGAGTCCAAAACATTGAAGATCTGGCAACCCTGTCTCGAGATATGACTCAGTCTCAAGTTATGACCGCTTAAGTGACATTTGTGTATTTTTTTAATTGAGAAATAGATGGAATTGGTGTCCAAACCCATCATATCACCAAATGTTGGTAAAAAGTGAGGAAGGCGCCAACCACATAGGTGGATTAAGTTAGTTTTTTTTTTTGTAAATGAAAATGATTTTCGATTGGATTGGTTTTTAACGTGTAAACTGAGTTTGCTTTTTTTTAACAAACAATTTGACGTGTAAAGTTACTTTTAAAAATTATTTTTTATGCTTCGAGTATACAATTTTTTTCCTAAAACTATATTAGTTTTAGCAAAAGTCATGAAAGAAGTCTAACCGGTCAATAAATTATGCTATTTAAGAAAGATCTTAATAAAAAATTTAAATTCGCTCAAAAACTGTAAAATTGATTTCAAATCCTTTTTTCTTATATCACAAAAGAAAACTACCAAATATTGTTAGTCAAAAATTCGTTAAAGACAAGAGAGATTTCGTTGAATTTTGGGATTTTTGGAACATTAAATGATGAAGCTGTAATGTAATCACTATTTAAACTATTTTACTTCAATATCAGTCCGCAAGAAGCGCACTTTCAAAGCGTTCTTAGATTTTCCAGAGTTTTTTTTTAACTTTCTGTATGCCTTTTAATATTTTATAAAACCCATTGAATGAATAGTTACAAATAAATAACTTCTTTTTGGTTGAAGACATACTAATAAAAAAACAACACTGAATTTAAAATTACTTGTGTTCTTTCACAACTTATACAATTTTGTGTAAATTTACATGAATATTTGCGAAACCAGATGTTTGACAAACTTTTAATCAGCCTGGAAAATCTTCTCAAGCAACTGGATTTCCAAAGGGTTTGACCCGATAAAAGAATTGATTTTTGTTTGATTTGGAAAATCTGTTTTAGAAAAAATCCAAAGAAACGAATGATCACCAATTTTTTTATTTTTTTTTAAGGAGATGTACCAAAAATAGAGAAAATCAATAAAATCCAAAAATAGAATTTCGTTCAACTCCATAACAAACGAATTATCCAAAAAAAATCCGACAAGGTTGAAAATCAGCGCCTAGGGATGAAAATTCATAGAACTGGTAACTTTAAGCTTACTCAATACTTGGCAAAAACCTTTTATTAGTAAATCATCATTTAACAATTTACTTCTGATCAACAACATTCCATGTTGTTTTGGAATTTCATGCAAATGTTTAAAAACTTTAAAAAAATCTCGAAAAAATCTTGTAATAACTTATTGAGTCTGATAGAAATGTTTCAGTTGAAAGTGTTAGCATAAGGTAAGCCTTTTGCCTGAAGAAGAATTTAAAGAATTATTTGAAATTTCAAAAGCAACGTTTAATCTCTTTTTAACTGAAGGAAAAAAGAATAATTATATTTTTGTTGAGCCAAGTAAGAGTCTTGATAGAAACTATTATCCGTTTCGTGCATAGCTAAATTATTTCCATGGCCAAAATAAATCACGCTAAACCAACACATTTCACTTAAAATAAGCAGATCATGCTGATCAAACAAAAAACAGCGTACACTTCTGCTCATTATACCACCATCATTTGAATCTCAAATCCAAACATTTACACGTCCATTTAAATTTTCCCATGTAAAGCTTTCATCGTTTCCTGGCCCACCCTTCCCATCCAAAATCCGTCATAAAATCTAATGAAAAACATCGCACTCCAACACCCCGCCATCAATCCCTTTTTAAATCGGAGAGCTCATTATGGAAACATCACAATGTTTTTCGCTCACCTGGTGGGAGCCGCGTGTTTTTAACTAGTCTGTAACTAGAAGCTTGTTTTAGGAACAATTATCACCACTTAAATTGCGCTCTGCTGGGCCAACAAGTTGGGTTTGGTTTTTTCTCTTGGGAGGCAGATATTCATGAGAAATGTCCAATTCTAATTTTCTCCGAAATAATTCTGGACACGGGATCTTCCTGTGGGCCATGAAGACAATAGGAAACATCATCCATAAATCTACCTTTCAAATCTTCGCCGGAAACCTAAAATCCAGGAAAACTCCAGAAGTCGCTGCGCAGCGCAGCTTGCGTGTGCCGTACTTAGAATTTCAAATTACCTTCTTACCCATAGATTTTTCGGTGTTTTATCGCGCACCAAAACACAAGTTCTTTTAATGTCGTTTTTTTTTAATTCAGATTTCCAACCAAGCCGCGATCGCGCTGTGCAAGGGTCTCTCCAAGTCGTCGTCGACGACGACCGGGCAGGTGCATTTCTCACGATGCGATCATAAATTTCCACTTTATGCCCTCCGAGGATCACTTCTTCTTAATCTTAATCTCAAACCCTGAACGATCGCGTGGCCGTTCGGGTTTTTTCGGACTTCGTGCGGCACTCTCAGTTAAGACCCCCGCTTCGGGTTGAGTGCCCGATCGCGCTGCGATCGCAGCGAGAGAGTGAGTGATCGCTTCGTATACGATCGTCATTTTCGGCTCGTTTGTTCGGAACAAAAGGATCTCGCTTCGAAGAAGCGAGAGAGCGAGAGAGTGCGATCTTTTGTTGTCGCTGCGTCTCGTTCGCACGAAGGGCCCCGATCGTGATGCACCGCTTAAAAGGGCGCTGCATCTCGCCGGGTAGGTTCAGTTTCAAGTTTGGTTTCGTGCAGTGCAGAGCTGCATCGTGAACACGAGTGAGATTTAAGATTTTTTTGTGGGGGAAAGTTAAAGAAGAGAGAGACACTATGAAGCAAGTGATTTTGTGTGTGTTGGTGGCGCTGGTGGCGCCACTGGTTTCGGCATTGTCGTTCTGCCCGAATCGGTGCGTGTGTGACGACGTGAAGTTGCACGTGACTTGCGGTGAGGGCGAGCTGGATGTGCTGCCGATCGCGCTCAACCCGGCGATTCAGCGGCTGGTGATCAAGTTCAACCGGATTAAGGCGATCGATTCGTCGATTCAGTTTTATAACGAGTTGACGATGCTGGATTTGAGCTACAATCATCTGTTGGGAGTGCCGGAGAAGATCTTCATGTACCAGAAGCGGTTGTTGCAGCTGCATTTGAACAACAACAAGATCGGCACGATCAGCAACAAGACCTTCCACGGTTTGGAAGAGCTGAGGGTGCTAAATCTGCGCGGGAACTTCATCAACGAGTTGAACGCTGGAGTTTTCAAATCTCTGATCAAGCTGGAAGAGTTGAACCTCGGACAGAATCGTATTGAAATGCTGCATCCAGAAGCTTTTAATGGGTTGACTAGTTTGAGGATTCTGCACCTGGACGACAACGCGATCAACATGATCCCAACTCCGTCCTTCCGGCCACTGCTGATGCTGGCTGAGTTGTTCCTCGGAACGAACAACCTGAACCAGATTCAACCGGGAGCGTTCGAGGGACTGTCGCAGCTACGCCGCCTGGACGTGCGAGGATCGATGCTGGTGAACGTCACCTTCGAGACGTTTCGTGGCCTGGAGAACATTCGATCGCTAGACATCTCGGACAACCATCTGCTCAAGGTTCCCACGGTTCAGCTGAGCGGGCTGAAGCGGCTGGAGGAGCTGAAGATCGGACAGAACGACTTTGAGGTCATCCCGGAGGGTGCGTTCTACGGACTGTTCAACCTGCGAAAGATCGACATTTCGGGAGCGCTGAACTTGCGACGTCTTCAAGCGGGAGCCTTCTCCGCCAACACCAACCTGGACACGATCGTGATCGCCTCGAACAAGCAGCTGGTGGAGATCGAGGAGGGTGCATTCTCCGGACTCCCGCACATCGAGAACGTGATCCTGCGGGATAACGCGATCCGTACCGTTCGCGAAGAGCTGCTGCCCTGGAAGCAGTTACGCAACTTTGACCTGTCCGAGAACCCGCTGGTGTGCAACTGTCATCTGCAGTGGCTGAGAAATCTACTCCGTCAGCGATCGATCGAGACCGAACAGAGCCAGATCATCTGCGAATACCCGGAACGTCTAAACGGAGAAGCCCTGCGTGAGATCAGCCCGGAACTGCTCGGCTGTCATCAGACCCACCAATCTCGCGAACGTGCCGTCGTTGGAGCTGTCCTGGTAGCTTCCGCTGCCTCCGTCACCACCTTCGTCCTGGTGGCCTACCGACTCCGCCACCGTCTGATCGACATCCTCGGCCCCAACTGGCACAACAAACGCAACACCCTGAAGGAGGAGAAGGACCTGGAGTTCGGCAAGAGCTTCGAGGAGGTCGAGTACCACCAGCCCAACTTCAACATCTACAGCTACCACTGTCAGCAAGCTTTCGCGCAATATCCCTGCTCTGGACCAACTCCACCACCGCTCCCGCCAGCAAACTACCAGCACCACATCTACGAGACGCCCATCCCGGTGTCCGACCTTTGAACGGGAGGATCTTCAACAAATCCACGTGGAACTGATCATCGCGCGCGCGTTTGCGCGCTCCCAGGAACCGTCAAATTGCATGCTTGACAACGACTCAGGGATGACCTTCATCCCAGTACATAGGAGCTTGCAGTTTGCAGCCCGACCTTCGGGCACTCTCCAGGGGACGACCTCTCTCGTCCAACATTTGAGCAGTCTTGAACTAGGCCCAACCCGGGCAGGCAGGCAGGGAACGAACCGAGCGAAAATGTTACAAAGAGACACAAATAAATGAGTTCATTAATTTACTTTAAAAACAATCGTAAAAGTTTTCTTCATTTCTTCAACACTGCCGAACTTCGTCCTGAGCCGCCAAGCGGCTCAGGTTTCTCCCTCCTCCCTGTGGTGAATTTAATCTTTCCCTTTTCTTGCCGGAGCCAAGGCTACCGACGAGGAGTCCTTTTTTGTTGGTTCTGCCCATTATTCGGACACGAGATTTATGTCGCCTCTACCCTCGGACCAAAACTGACCTCTTCTCCTCCCAGCAAAATTTTTAAGGTTCTAGTTCTGTGTGTGAATTTTTTCAGGTTATGTTCCGGAGAAAATCCGTTTTTTTAACACACATCACGCGGAGCGACTTGATCGCATCTCCGCCCGGTTCTCATGGGCATTGTTTGCGGGATTTCTCCAACCTGGGACAGGTTCCTGAAAAAATCCTTATTGTTGGTTGGAATGGGATGGGAATTCTTCACACGTGGAGCCAAAAATTGTGAAACGACGAACCTCGGCGCAAGGAGCTCGAGTTTCAAAAAGGTCCTTTTTCCCATCCGCGTCCTCGTCTAGAGAGCGAGGAAGATTTGCTGGAGATTGCTTTTCGATTGCGAAGCCTTCGAGGAGTGTAATTCAAAATGAAAACGAGAAAAAAAGATTAGCTGGCCCGGGGAAGGCTCGGTTTGTAGTGGTGTTTTCTTCTATTTTTATTTTGAGACGTTGGTTGAGAGGACTTTCAAGGAGCAACCTGTGCGCTGGCGATGATCTTTGTTTTGGTTAGACACGTTTTTTTTTGGAAATACCCTTGGGAAGCAAGGATTCGGGATGGAACCGTTGGTGGAACGAAGAAGTAGGCGAGGGAAGATGTCTGTTGGTTTTGCTGTAAGGTGGCAATGATTTGAGGCTCGTTGACGAAACAAGTGGGATTTTGTGAGAATGGTTCTGTGAATTTGGCTACTA
Source organism: Culex pipiens pallens (assembly GCF_016801865.2). Lineage (NCBI taxonomy): Eukaryota > Metazoa > Arthropoda > Insecta > Diptera > Culicidae > Culex > Culex pipiens. The sequence continues at coordinate 192,674,136 of NC_068938.1, read as the reverse complement.
AAATTTCATTTAAGAACCAAAAAACAACACTTACAACAAAAAAGTTAGAATAATTTAATGTTGGTTTTGGGTTTTGGGTTTCGAGCAATTCTCTTCGGAATCGGTTTTTTTTTATTTTTATTTTTGTATTTTTTTAATCCGGCCGAAACTTGTTTGATACCTTCGTTATGCCCAAAGAAGCCATTTTGTATCACTAGTTTGTCAATTTAATTTTCCATTCAAATTTGGCAGCTTTCCATACAAAAACTATTTATGAAAATTCCTAAATCTATATCTTTTGAAGAAATTGTTGATCGATTTGGTGTCTTCGGCAAAGTTGTAGGTTCACAGAAAAAATGTGAATTCACCTGACACGGAAAAAATAAACCACAGGTAAATTCAGTTGAAGTAAACTTGAGGTTTGACGTAAATGGTTGAATCACACGTAAAATCATGTTTTTACGTATGATTTGATGCAAATTTACATCAAATTGCAATTAAATTTTATTTTTTACTGACGTGCAAAAGTGTTACACCTAATAATGTAACATTCGGAAATATTTATTTGTGTGCATGGATAAGGACCACACTGAAAAAAAATTATACACGGTAAAAAAATATTTGCCAAAAAACAATATTTTTTCTGAAATGTTTTAGGGGACATCAATGCCAACTTTTCGGAAATTTCCAGAACGGGAAAAAACCATTGATCGAGTTATGAATATTGTAATATTGTCGTAATTTTTCAATTTCATTTTTCGGTGTAAGTGCACCTTTATCATGTTATAGCCATTTTCAGATAACTTATTTTCTTAAGTCGCAGATATTATTTTTTTTTTAACTATTGCCCATGTTTGCCCACCTTTGAAATGTTGAGAAAATTCTCTATATTTTGCTTTTTTGAAACTTTTTTGATACGAGATGAGATATTGCCATTCAAAAATTGACCAAAAATGTATTTTTCCATGTTATTTTGCCCGCTGAATACAAATCTGCCCTGAGAATTATGCCAAATTGTAAACAAATCGATTTTTGATCCTATTTTGGGTTTAAATGATAATTTTCAATGGAAACCCAAAATATGACAAAAATCCTGGCACTTATAATTTGGCTTGTACTTTTTCGAGATATTCAGATTTTAAATTTGCTTCCCTTTTAACCTTTATATGGCTGTAACTTTTGACCCTTAAGTCCAAATTGACAAGTCAAAAAATAAAAATGTTTGTTTATCAGAGCTCCCACGAAAAAGCATTCAAACATTATAAAATTTTAGTGTTTTCGAATCGGGATGTTGTCAGCAATCCATTGCAAAAATACGTATTTTTTCCTGTATTTTTGAAATGCAATTTTACTCGAAATTTTTTTTAAGATAATTATTTTTGCATTATGATATAATTTTTCAACTCAATTTTGGAAGTATTTTTTAAAATACTCACCATTTTCACAAAGCAACGTATTTTCGAAAAAAAATACTCAAAATGTCAGTTTTTACAATATGGGTAACAAATGATCGGATTTTTTTTTTATAAATTTCGAAAATAATGACACAAATTTTTTGAAAAAACCAAAAAAGTTCACATACGTAATTTCGAAAAAAAATAGTAGAATTTTCAGTTATTTAACAATATGAAACTCTAATGATCAATATTTTTTCATACATTTTGAAAATAATACCACAAATTTTTGAAAATACTCTAAATTTTCATAAAACTATGTATTTTCGACCAAAATCTCAAAATTTCAGTGTTTTTCAATATGGGTTTCAAATGATTGGGATTTTTTCATACATCTCTAAAGTAAAAACATGTTTTGTTTAAATTACTAAAAAAATACAAAAATACGTAATTTCGGAAAAAAAATTCTCCAAATTTCTGTCATTTCAGCTCAAAACTCAAATTTGTAGAATTTTTTAAAATACGTAGATGTGCAAATTGTAAAAACTGCAATTTTTAAGTATTTATTAAAAAAATATGTAGGTTTGTGAAAAAATTGAGAATTTAAAAAAAAACTACTGAGCAGTTCCAGCCCAAAACAGGAATTTTAGGTACTTTATTCTCGACCCTATCCGATTTCAATAAAACTTTGTAAACATGTTTTCCTACGCTTATATAAGTCATTTTTGTGTATATGGAGCCAGTTAAACTCGATATTGACATTTGAGAAGGGCGTAAGTGTTTCCAATATTTTTGTATTTCGTATTTTAAATATTGCTGTATCTCGAAGCCGTTGCATCGTATCAAAAAGTAGTCAAAGACAAACTTGTAGGAAATTCGACGGGCTTTCCGAAAGAAAAAATACACTGGAAGAAAAAAACACTCTACTTTTATGAGATTTTTTGATTTTTAAGTTTAATAGTCAAATATGAAGGTGTGCTGATTTTTTTTTTCGTTCAAAATTTTTGTGAAAATATCCTAAGATGTTAAAAAAAAGACTCACGAAAAATGCAGGATGGAGAAACTCACCGAAAAAAATACAAAAATCATTTACTGAAACTGTTTTTTTTTTCAAAAGTGCCTTGAACATCAAAATTTGCAAAAAACAATAGTGGGAATCCATTCTCCAGACAATTTTACATAAAAGTCTCCATACTGACCATTGTCCTAAGTCCAATCCTTGTGAAGTTACAGCGGTTTTATAAATAAAAATGTTGAAAAAATAGGTTTTTTGATGGTTTTTGGCAATTTCTATAAGACAGACTTGATTTTTCAGTCTCGGAAATATTTTTACCGGAAAGCTCGTCCAATTTCCCAATAGTTTTTCTTAAACCACAATTCAATTGGATGTATGGGCTTACAGATATAAGCTAATTACATTGCTCATAATTGAAAAAAATAATATTTTTCAGTTTAGTTTAATAGTAACCTGGAGAGTACTTTCGAAATGTATGAAAAATACGTAGATTTGTGAAAATTTTGAGTCTTATCAAAAAAAAATTATAACTTTCGAAATGTATCAATGAAATTCTATTATTTCATACCCCTATTCCAAAAATTGAAATTTTGAGTACTTTTTGAAAATACATAGTTTTGAGAAAATTTTGAGCATTTTCAAAAAAAAATCTGTTTTAACTTGCGGAATGTATGAAAAAATCCCTATCATTTGATACCCATATTGCAATAACAATAATGTTGAGTATTTTTTTTTTTTTTTTTTTGAGAAATATTGCATTTTCAAAATACAGGAAAAATACGTATTTTCTGAAAATTTTCACGTTATTATAACAACAATGGATAGCTGACATCATCTCGATTCCAAAATACTATATAGTTTTTTATAAGTATGGATAATTTTTCATAGGATTACAGCCAATGTCTTTCATTTAGCCAAAATCCCATAAGCTCTGAGCTTAACTGAGGCAGCTGTACGAATCAAAACCAGTACAGTGCAAAACCGAAGCGTACAAAACCGGGGCATGACTGTATCATGTAAACATTCGAGTGATTCACATTTGGTAAAAATTCATTTCCCTGAAGAGTAATTAACTGTTCGTTGTGTATAACTTCAGCAACCAAACATTTTATTACAATGATAAACATTTTGTGATATGATGTTCTTCTCTGGGGAATTTTTACTCAACATTTAATTATTATTATTAATTTCTCATACAGTTTCATAGTTAATTTGTCAAGTTCATCAGTTCAAACCACTTTCGTCCGTCGAAGATATCAGTCATGAAGTTTGCCTTGCTCTCAACTCTAACAACACTTTTCTCTGTCGTCAACTCCAATCTCCAACTAGATGTTATCATCCGTCAGCTACCAGCTCGAACTCAACCTCTTTTGTTCTGTGTGATTCAAACTGCCAAAAGAAATGATCCTCTCCAAAACCTGTACCAGCTCAACGCAAACCGTGGCCACCAGCAGTTTGTCGTCTCCTCTAACCCTAACTTTAACCTTTTCGACCGGTGCTCGCACTATTTGGTGAGTTTCGATGAGCAGAACCTCGCGTCAACCGAAGAACTCTTCCTCAGTTTGTTCCTCAGCAGAGGGTTGAACAATCGGGGGTACTTTCTATTTCTCATTGACTCGTCGCGAAAATCGCTCAATCTGTACGGAAAGTTTGTGAAAAAGTTTGCCGTCACCAGTTCAGCGTTGATCATTTGGGAGCCCACGCTCAGGTATTTCGGGTTGAACTACTTTGTGCGAGATGTTGAAGAACTCTCGTCGGTGGCTGATGTGGTACAAAACTTGCGAAATGATTTCCTGCGCAATGTTAATGGGCAGAAATTTCGGGTAGGCTTTTACATGAATGTTCCGTCAGCGATTCACCTTCCAGGTTCTAAACTTGGCGGGTCTGCCGTGATGTTAGCGGATACGTTCGTCAAATATATCAATGCTTCAATATGGTGGAGTTTTGGACTTGAGGAGATACATATTTACAAGTTTGCTCAATTTTTTGTAGAGTCAAACTTGGATCTTGTTCCGAATATGGGATTGAATAGTTCGCTGGTTGAAACCATACCAGGACACCTTACAGAAAGTATAGTACTGATAATTCCGGAAACATTACAAGGGCCATTCTTTGAGCACCTTCTAAGGCCATTTTCTACAAGCTCTTGGTTTGTGATACTTGTGACGCTCTGCACCGTTTGGATTCTGAATCGAAAACTCATCCAATATTTTCCAAGAAATATGCTGATGATGCTTTTTTTTGGAAGTGCCACACCAGAACATCGTCTTAAGAGAACTGAACGATTAGTTTTGGTTTCTCTAGACATAATGATGTTCGTACTTAGTGAGTCGTATCTTGCGATCATGCTCAGCTTTATATTGACACACAGGTATGAAGCACACCTGCAAACTTTGGATGATTTCGAAAAATCAACCATACCACTTTGCATGTATCAAGGAGATGACCCAATTCATCTGAAAATGCTTTCCCAAATGACCTCAATTGACCTCACCAAACATGCAACTGCATCATTCTCATCCGCGGAATGGTACAACGTTGAGTGGTGTTCTCGTCTGATGCGTTACGATGCGGCTGACGCTTTTCTGCGATCGAAACTTAACAACAACGACAAGAAATCAAACCGAAAGTTTTACATGCTGCCTCAGCACGTCATCTACTCGATGCGAACTCACTCGATGCCTCGCCAGAGACCTTTCGCCAAACTGTTTGATTTGATTCAACGCTGGACAATTGAGGCAGGCTTGTGGATTCACTGGGATAATTTTGTTAAAGACTTATACACAAATTATTACTTGGAAGACTTTGAGTTCTTTTCGTTCAATGATCTGCTGTCACTTGTGTATATTCTCATCTATGGTCACCTGACAAGTGCAATTGTTTTACTAGCGGAAATTGTAATCTACAACTACGGTGAAGTAGTGATTTACTGGAGGAATTACAACAACAAAAATGTTGCAAAACTAAATAAAGCTAAATAAACAAAATAAAAAATATTCTTGATAAGTTCTACCGTGACGTTACAACGGTTTGTTTTTTTTTTTTTGCTGTTTCATGGAATTCTGAAAGAACGTGTAGTTTGGCTTAAGAGTCAGGGTTAACAATTTTACGTTTGGCACCTAAAACCCCAGAGTGGTGATGATATAAATGCAGAAATTTGTACTTGTCATTTTTATATTACATCCCGGGCAGATGATAATAACGAAATTCATAGAAAAAATACCGTAAAAATAACAGAAAGTGTTATGGAATCTTCTTGAAACATGATTTGTGCCTTTCTTACTGAGGTAAGGCTTTAATCCTGCTCGAAAACTAAACTTTTGAAAAACAGCTCGTAGACCTATATTCATGTATACCTATCGACTCAGAATCTAAAACTGAACAAATGTCTGTGTGTGTGTGTGTATGTGTGTGCGTATTCCCCTTGGTGCTAAAAATTCTTGCCAAGTTTTCTCGGCACTGGCTGATCCGATTTGAGTCAAATAAGTTGCATTCGATCCAGTTTGGTGCCTCATACTGCACTATTGAATTGTTTGAAGATCCGATAAGTAGTTCAAAAGTTACGTATAAAAAAGTGTCAGAGTTGCGAATCGGATCTCATATAAATGCATGTAAACTATATCCAAACCCCTCACTCGACCCATCGTTGGTTAGGTTATCAAAAGACCTTTCCAACGAGTCCAAAACATTGAAGTTCTGGCAACCCTGTCTCAAGTTATGATCACTTAAGTGATATTTATGTACTTTTTTGATGCCGGATCTCACTTAAATGTATGTAAACTATGTCCGGATCCATTATCCAATCCATCGTTGGGTAGGTAATCGAAAGACTTTTCCAATGAGTCCAATACATTGAAGATCTGGCATCCCTGTCTCAAGTTATGACCACTTAAGTGATATTTATGTACTTTTTTGTTGGATCTCGCTTAAATGCATGTAAACTATGTCCGGATCCATCTTCCGACCGATCGTTGGTTAAGTAATCAAAAGACCTTTCTAATGAGTCCAAAACATTGAAGATCTGACAACGCTCAGTCTCAAGTTATGACCGCTTAAGTGACATTTGTGTATTTTTTTATTAAGAAACAAGCCTTACCTGGCAAAGATCGTTCTGTCTTTTTTCGTTTGTTGACGTTTTTGACTTTTTTGCTTGTTCAGCCTCCTGTGATCAAAACTTAATGTTAACCTTTCCCATACAATCTACAAATTTTCCGGAATCGGTTGTAACTTTTTGGCACTCACGAACTTACCATACGAACCCAACGCAACAAAGAGCACCTCGATCGGACGTTCCGAGTTGAATTGATTCGCGTTTGAACAAAACCGTCGAAATTTTGTATATATATTAGGGTGGGTACGTTTTTCAAAAAGTTCTCGGATCAAGTTTTAGTATGGTTTCCCTTGTAGGGCATGCCCATAGGGACTTTCATGCCAAATATCAGCTCATTTGGTTGTAAACTGGCTGCGCGCATCAGGGTTAAAGTTTACATGGGAATTACTATGGGAAAATGGAACTTTTTGTTCAAACGCTCCTACAGGTCTAGGAAAATCACGCGCCAACTTCTGGTATGGTCAGGCCTATGGGGAATGGTCTGGAGAACACTTTTCCCGAAGAGAGCATATGGATTCGTTGTCCCTAGACCTGGCGCATCGACAAACAATCCGATGTCTCCGGAATCAACGGTTTTCCCTCAAAAAGCATCAAATTTTCCTTAGCATGCTATGAAAGCTTAATGAACACCGCGATGCCATACGTCAGGCAGCTACCACGTGGTTGAAATATTTGCAAAAAAAAAACAAATTTGCTATGCAAAGATTTTGAATTCGACTAAATAATATCAGACTTACTCGAAATAATCATTTTCTAGTAAAAAGAAGGTTTGCAATTAAATATTCCAGCCGTTTCTCACCCACGTGGTAGCTGCCTGACGTATGGCGTCGCGGTGTTCATTAAGCTTTCATAGCATGCTAAGGAAAATTTGATGCTTTTTGAGGGAAAACCGTTGATTCCGGAGACATCGGATTGTTTGTCGATGCGCCAGGTCTAGGGACAACGAATCCATATGCTCTTTTCGGGAAAAGTGTTCTCCAGACCATTCCCCATAGGCCTGACCATACCAGAAGTTGGCGCGTGATTTTCCTAGACCTCTAGGAGCGTTTGAACAAAAAGTTCCATTTTCCCATAGTAATTCCCATGTAAAATTTAACCCAGATGCGCGCAGCCAGTTTACAACCAAATGAGCTGATATTTGGCATGAAAGTCCCTATGGGCATGCCCTACAAGGGGAACCATACTAAAACTTGATCGGAGAACTTTTTGAAAAACGTACCCACCCTAATATATATAGAAGATAGATAGAATTTGTGTCCAAACCCATCATATCACCAAATGTTGGTAAAAAGTGGGGAAGGCAACAACCTCATAGGTGGATTAAGTTAGTTTTTTTCATAAGAGTTTTAATAACAGTTTATTTTGTAATCGGTCTGATTTTGTTTGAAAGCCAAAACCAATTTTGAAATAATGTTTTTTTTTTTGTTATGGAAGAGTATAATAACAAAAAAATAATAATAAAGGTTTGTTCGAAGAACTATAAATAATTCATGCCATTTCATTAACAAATGCTGTTTAAATAACATAAAATGTTATGGAATCTTAACTTCATCATCCCGGTACGAGAATCGAACTCACGACCTTTGGATTGGAAACCCAGCACGCCGCCAGTCAATTTATGTTATCATAACAAAAAAAATTATTGGTCTGATATTGGTTGAATGCCAAAACAACTTTGGAATAATTTATTTTCTTATGGAAGAATACCGCCAACTGTTATTGGGATGATCGGATTAGTTGTTAAAATAACAAAAATTTGTTCAAAAAATAACTTTAAATGTTATAAGTGTATTATTAAAATAACAATCTAATAACAAAAAACATCATAATGACGAATAACTGCACCAAACATCATCATGTTGTATATCGTTAGTTAGGTAATTGAAAGACCTTTCCAACGAGTCTAAAACATTAATAATCTGGCAACCCTGTCTCAAGCTATGACCACTTATGAGCCCTTGAGTGATATGTGTGTGTGTTTTTTTTTTTTTGTATTCCGGAACTTAACGAAATAAGACAAAATTTGTGTCCAAACCCATCATATCACCCATTGCTGGAAAAGAGTGAGGAAGACACCAACCACATAGGTGGATTAAGTTAGTTTTTTTTTTCGTTTGTATGGAGAACACAAATCGACATTTCTTAGTTGATGCCAGCGAACGCTTCAGTTTCGTCAAGGAATGATTTGGGCTTCCTGAACATGTCGGAATTTTAGTGAGCCAAACCTGATGAAATAAAACCGACTGCCTTTTAATAAGATTTTATGAAAGTTTTAAGAGAGTCTTGAACACCAGATGGTAATGTCATGCCAAACGGTTTTATCGCATGCTTCTTGAAAACCTAGGGTGTTGTAGCTGTCAAGTGCCATTAGGCATGCAAAAAGCTCTTTTTAAATCATAATCTCCTGAAAAAGCATTTAACGCAGCCAAATAGGAATGCTTAAATATGACGCTAAACCTGTGGTCTGATTGGATATGATTGACCATCTTGGCAGAACAAAAAAATAAGGCTTTAAGGTTTTATTAAGGCTTTGAGAAGGTTGTAAGGACTCAGGACAACAACGAAATAGAGAAATGCATGAAATGAATAAAAAGTACAAAAGACTCTCAAAAAAAATGTTCACAAAAATGAGATGTGAATAAATCAAAATTTCTCATTGCTGAAACAAATAAATATGAAAAGAATATTCATTTCACGAACACATTGATCACAAACCATTTAAACAACCAAGGACATTCCCCCAACGAGGAAAGCACACACTGTGCCCGCATCCGAGGCCACAATAAAATGTTTTGATTTCGCAGAAAATGTTGAGCCATTTGTCTTGGTTTTCTTCCTTTGAGAAGATAAAAGGACATAAAGGACCCCAAACCTTTCAGCTCATCATCACAAGCAATTCACCGGACAGATCGCAGTGCAATAAAACAGGTTTTGATTGGTTTTGTTCTTTCTTCTTGAGGTGGAAAAGTGTGGGAAAATTTTACAGTCTGAATGGAAGTGACTGTGGTCACATTTTTTTGGCGAGACTGTTTGTGATTGCTAAAATCAAATAATAAAGCGCTCAATAGATAGTGAGCAAGCATGTAATTTCCAAATTAATTTTGAAAGAAGATCCTAATTAGCTGTTTAGCCAAGCAAAACTTCACCAGAATTAAGGAAAATTACTGCTTGTGGCAATTCCGGTTTAACCCACTCCAACACCGACGACACATCCTTCTCTGGGACAACTTTTTCAGCGTTTTTTTTTTTATTCTGCGGACAGGAAATGGTCAGATGTATCCTCGGGGTCAACAGTAGCGCCACGACTGATGGTAACGAGAATCCGGTTTAAGTCGGAATGTAGAACTGAGCGAAAAAAAGCACGGGCCAAAATATCACATCATTACATTTAATTTCAAACTTTTTTTGCTGGAAAGCTGCTGTTTTTTTGCTCGCAGTTGCTATACGCGAAAGTGGCTTTTTTTGCATTTGGCGAAAAAAAAAACTGCTTCTGAAGTGGTGTTCTCGCTGGTTGAACCTTTTTACAGGTTCACTGAAGTGGAATATTTTAAATCTAAAACTTACTGGTTCTGACAAAAGTTTAAATTGAAACTCGCTGAACGAACTTCAACTTTATGAAAGTGGTCACTTTGCAGTCAGAAAAAACCGTTAATGAGAAAATGTAATTTCGTTTGCTTTTTTTACACCAGGATAGAGAAAAAGTGCACCAGAAGAGGAAAAAAATATCGTTGGGCGTTCTATTTTGATTCAAAAATCCTATGAAAGTTAAAATTTCATGACGTGTAAATTTAACTTGCAGTTCCCACGTCTCAATTGCCAAAAAAAAAAAATGATGTAAATGTCTCAATTGACAGAAATCCACGTTCTTACGTTTAGTTCTGCAACATTTTTGCAACCCCAACATCCAATTGGCAAAACTCGAGCATCCTCGCCAACAGCAGTAGCAGCTACATCCTCTTCAAGTGGTCTCTTGCCACATTGGCCATCTGGTGTCAAGTTCCCACGCAAAAGATCCTCGAAGCCAGCCTGGGGTTCTTCGTTCTGGGGGCCAAACAGCCTCCAGATGTAGATTTACATCTCCGCCGAAGGTTGATGGTGTTGCTAATTAAAGCGAGCTGCTCGCGTCGATTTTTTTTTCTGCGTTGGTCCACTTCGGAAGACATTAGTTTGGGAAGAATTCCAACCGATTGGTTGCAGGTCGTCAATTATGAACGGGATTTTTTTTTTGTTTTGTTCACGCAAATGAACAACAATTTGTTAAAAATTAGTCAAATGGCTTGGGCTTGAAACCGGAGAGATTGATGAGCTGGAAAACACGCACTCTTTAACTGTTCCTAATTTGAGCGAGTGCGCAGAACTCCAGCACGCACCTCAGAACGTTTCGCAGAAACTTGGTAGGAGTTATTCGTTTTGAGACAACACCAATTTATCACCTGTGTGCGGCTCGCCGACTAGTTGGGAGGTAATGTGGTTTTGGGCAATTTCTCGAGTAATCAATTGGAGATGACCTGGACCTAGCCACAAACGAAAGACCACCAGCAGGTCTGAGCAACATATTTTGAGACCTAATTGATTAGATTTGACCGCACAATTCTAATACAATTTAGTCTGAAGCTGAACAGCTTCTAGTTCAAATTTTGTTTTAAACATTTAGACACAATTTAGACATTTAAAATTTTTAACTGATAAAAAACTTTTTGATAAATAAGATTTTTTTGGAAGAAAGTGTCATACGTTTTTTCCTTGTCTGATTTTTGTCTTTTTGTTTATTTTAGGCTGTTGAACATATTTTCAAAGTTTTATATTTTATGTTCACAGCAATTCTCTCAAGAATGAGCTTTTTATTGGAATATCCAATTTTTAATTTCACTTTTCACTCAACAAAATTGAATTGGGTAAATTGGGATATGATTTAGATGAAAAAAGGCATCTTTTGAGCTACGGCATAAGAAAGTTTTTTTCATTTATTGTGCTGCCAATTTAAAAAAAAAATACTATTTTTAATAATGTGGTCGAAAAAATAAGTTAGTATTGTTTTTGAAAAATCTTATTTTTGAATATGTTTAAGATTAAAAAAATGCATCTTTTGAGCTTGAGGTCAAAATTAATTTGGAAGTGTTGCCAATTTTTCGAAAAATAAAATTATCACGAATCACGACGAAGAAAATATTCGAAAAAATCATTTTGATTTTTTCTTATGTGAAATTAAATTTTAAACCAATAAGCACTGCACATAAATATTCATATCGTGCATCGTGAGTTATATCAACAACTCTTATTCTCTAAAACTGAATCAAATTCATAGGAAATTTTCTGAAGCGAAATTCCGTCCTAAGCTTAAGGGAAGCTAGCTCCTCGAAGTAAAATAGTTATACAATAATTTATATGTTGATATTTATATCCAATGAGCTCTGCCTACTTATTTTCAATTTGATTGAAGGTTTTAAAAAAATTTTGATGAATATAGAATAGTGTGTCCCAAAAAATATATCATATTTTGTTCTAAAAAAAAAAAAAATTGCAATTTTTTTTCCGTGTACCTATTTTTTTCTCAAAAGTCCTCAACAATACCTACAACTTTGCCGAGGACACCAAATTGATCAGAAAATTCACAGCTGTTTGAATATTTACATACCATTTTTGTACGGACAGCAGCCAAAATTGTATGGAGACTTGTATGGATGAACCAATCACACAAAATAGTTTATTTGGTCATAGGGAAGGCCCCCACAAAGTTTGAGCCAAATCAAAAAATACAAATAAAATCCATTTCCGGTTTTGATAGAGAATTGCTCTCTTACACTATCGTTTCAGCTACTGCCAGCATTTTAGGTATATGTTTTCAAACCTTTAAAACTGTTTAATAATAGAAATTTACAATCAAAATCTATATTTTTATTGATATGACTATGTGACGTCAGCGTCATGACGTAGAAATGTATTTTAAATTAACTGCCAACAACAACAAAATCACCAATTTTTAAAAAAGATTTTCAAGAAAATTGCTTTTTTATTGAAAAAATAACAAATGTGTAATAATTGCAAGTTTGATATACTGTTGTTTATTTCAAGAGTTTTTTTATGAGGTCCTATAAACATATGAAAGACAATAGTTTATTGGTCCTTTAAAAAAAAACTCTGGATTTAATTAACGTGACTTCAACCTAGAAAGGTCATTCGTCTCTTTGGATTAAAATGAATCCAAATCATTATTGGTAGGACTTTTAACAATTAAAGTGAAATACGGGGCCATTTGAATGCCCTTTTCAAGGTTTTAGAACACAATATGATATTTTTTATGAAAACAGACCATTTTTCAGTAAATCTAAAGTTGCGAGTTCTAAACGATTTTTGGGAATTTTTCGTCGCATGAAAACATTGTTTCTGAGGCAAAAACCTATCAAAATCCGGGTGAGCCCAAAGGTTTCCGCCTCATTGCCTTTTTTTTGGGACACACTAATATCGAATCATGATAATTATAATTTTTTATTTGTTTTTTTTTTTATAGCAATCTCTGTTGTAAAAACATTGTTTGTTTGATAAACATGAGGTTTTTTAATGCAGACTTCATTATTTAAAGGACATATAAAAGAATTACTTCAGAAAATTGAATCACAATTCATTTTTCTATTTATTGATTTAGGGTGTTTACACCTAAGATAGCGGCCAAAATTGCGTCCATAAAATATTGAAAAAAAAAAATGCATTTTATCATGCAATAAGTCAAACACCTTTCAAAATTGTCTACAAACGGGTTGCAGAACTTGAATTTGATGGAAGCAAAAAATACCAGAAATACAAAAAATATTTTTTTGGTTAGCAATTGGATTATCTGAAGTCCCATACAAACCTTTGGATAATCGAAATTCGAATAATCGAATCTGGACTCTACATCAAACCATGGATTAAAAGAATTTAATGTAGCTTGCTAATTATATTAAAATTAAAATTTATGTTCTATTGTGTTTAAAATCTTCAGAACCTCAATCAAATTTCTTTATATTCGACTTTTTGTATTAATCTACTTAGCAATCTGTATAAAATTAGCTAAATACCATTTAACAATGTTTAAGGTTCCGAATGAGCATGAGCATGAGAGATCACCCATGGTTGCCGTTGCTGAACAGAACCGTAATATCCTTTCAGCACTACTGATTATATGCTTCGACAATCTAGTGGTGTTTCCCTTATCAACAGCATGTATGAATGCGCTGAAAAGATAAAACACCATGATTGCTAAAGCTAGATCAGTTGCGAATAGGTAACAGTCGTTGGCCACCAATGGCGCCCGCCATGTCAGTTTGTAGATCTCGATTTTAAGGGACGGGAATGTTAGTTAGCGCAGGTTGCTACTAGGGCAGCTGATTTACTCTGTGCTTACACCCCACGAGCGCCAGGAACCTGAAAATTTGTTAGTAGGATAGGGTGTTTGGTCAGGATTCATCATAGAAGATGATGATGCGACCCAAAATCATAGTGTTTGTTGAAAGGTATTATGTTTTATTCTCAAGGCAAGCAATCGGATGCTGCGGATGAGACATTTCCCGTTTATCGGCTGTTAACTTTTAATTGAAATGGTTTAATCTTAGACAGCCGGCTGTGGAAAGATAGAACCAAAATTATTTGTAATTAAATAATGAAGGATTTAACAGTCTGACTTTTAATTGAGATGTTTTTACGAGTTTTACATGATTAATGTTTAGTGGGGTACTGATTTACAAAGCGAACGACGAGTTACGATGCTTATCGGGCTGAAATGGTATGATAAGGTTTTGTTGTTATTGCACACCGACGACGAATGCGAAAAACCCTGCGACCCGACCGAAAGGCATCGCAAATCAGACTGGCTTAATTGTCATCGATGACAACCAGAGCCAGCCGAACCTTTACACACATACACGCACGCGAAAAAAGAACAAAAAACATACCGACGACGAACGCGAAAAAACACGACCCGACGGAAAGGCATCGCAAATCAAACTGAGGAAATGGAGAGAAAGAAAATAACATAAAAAATAAAACCTAATCACATAAAACCTACTCACATAAAACCAATCACCCCATGCACACAAATAGCAACACAAAAGAGACGAAAATTATCACGAAAAAACAGGACTGCGCGTCCCAAGAAGCACTGCACTTTTGATGGCATTAATCAATTATTATGCCCAATAACCCCATGCACACAAAGAACGACACAAAAAAGACGAAAATTACCACGAGAAAACAGGACTGCGCGTCCCAAGAAGCACTGCACTTTTTCATACCTATCTAGGGATTTAAAAATAGTATTAATTCGACCGCGATTCTCCAGAAATTCTCCGTCGGCGTGCCTTCCGATCAATGGTGATGTAGAAAGGGCTTCATTCATTAAAATTATTTTATATCATAAGCCTTAAAACATATCCGTCGACGTGCCTTCCGATCCTCGATGATATGGAAAGGACTTAATCCAACAATACGACTTGCTTGTCTCAAAAAACAAAAATCGGATCGTTTCTATCGAAAACTATATAAAGAGAACAAAAATAAAATTCATCGGCCAACGAACGCGCGAACAAAAAATAAATGAAAAAAGAAGAAGAAGAAATCCAATCACCCCATGTACACAAATAGCGACACAAAAGAGACGAAAAAAAAAAAAAAAAAAAAAAAAAAAAAAAAAAAAAAAAAAAAAAAAAAAAAAAAAAAAAAAAAAAAAACAGAAATGCGCGTCCACACAGGCACCGCACTACTGATGCCATTATTTAATTATAATGACCAATCACCCCATGCACTCGAACAGCGACACAAAAGAGACGGAAAATAACACGAAAAAACAGGACTGAGCGTCCACACAGGCACCGCACTACTGATCACAATGTTTAAGGTTCCGAATGTACCAAAAACTCGCAAAAAAGAATTGTAAACTTAAAATAGTAAATATTGTAAATTAGTTGAAAACTGTATTAGACATACATGCACTTACAAAGCATTGAAGAAAATTTAAATTTCAGCTTCTTTTTTCTCGTTGAATAGCTTCCAAGAACGGACAGGTTAATTGAAAGGAGGTACCCCCCTCCTTTCTGCAAAAACCAGGCTCTTCGAATTTTACATTTGCCTAATTTGTCTGCCGGCTCGGTTGTACCTTCTTGGTTTGAAAGAAAAACAGCACAAGCCTTCTTCCAGACCGGTCAAGTAGACGCAGGAAGGCTTTCGGTTTCGGAGTGGGGCAGATTATCTTGATGTGGTCTACACGTGCTCTTATATGCATATCAATTCAGGGGGTCCACAAGGGCAGACGGATCGAGAACGAAAGCCTAATCAGGGGGAAAAAGGGTTCATCTCGGGTCGGTGAACATTCGTCCAAGGGGGGGTTGATGACGATGGGTGCAAATAAACAAGGTGTGTAATTTAAGGTTAAGCTTGAAAGAGGTGTCTAGACTGGGGGTTTTGCCGATACGTTTGGGATATCTAATCTAAAATTTATTTTTTGACAAATTCAGCTTTGCTCGATTTCCACTTTTAACCGAATCCCAAAATAAACTTTAGCAATAATTCAAAATTGCTGGAAACCAAAATCATGCAACAAAACCGCACACCTAGCCCGGAGTCGTCAAAACCTTGAAAAACTTTATCCTTTTCAGGAGCTAGCCGGGAAAGAAGCGCCACATTCCTACCCAAGTTGGCACTTGGCAGAGGCGACCGTTGGTGTATGACCGTTGGTTGAGAGTTTAGAAAACACCAGAAAACCATATTTTGAAATATCGTTTCTGCGGTTTTCCACACCGGCAAGCGAGCAAAGGCAACAAATGTTATCCTTTTTATTCGAATGGGGCTCATGCACTTTCTTGCTCAGCATTGGAAACGAAAGCAAAAGTTGGCTTCCGTTTGCCACTGAAAAAACCGTTGAGTTGTGCTAGTTTGTGTTGTTTTTTAAATGTTTCATGAAAAATCACATACTCTTAGGCGTAAACCCAACTTTATAGCATAACATTACTGAAATTTTGGACAAACTCACCCCTTTCAACTGTACTTTCAACAGCCGAGCCTAATTCGGTAGTCCTCAGTGTAAAACAGTCATAATTTATTTCGGAAAAATATTCGACGATAGACTTTACGACTGTTTTCCTCCTTGTTTTGGGCGCCGCACAAACATCCCCACATGTCGTGTGTGTTTCCTCACCAAAAATTGCTCCAAATAGCGAGGTCCTTCGTTCAGAACATTTTTAGAAAATGGGAAAATAATTGCCAGCACGTGCACGGGGGTAGTTCGGGGTGCTGAAAACTTGGAGGTCGGTTCTGCGGTTTTTGGCCAGTTTGAATCGTGTAAAAAAACACAGAAGAAACTTTCCAGCCGTCAGGATTCGTTGCTGGTGGTGGAAAGTAACCAGTTCAAAGTCCTGCTGGCGTGTTGGCGTTCGAGGTTTGCCAAGTGGTGAAGTTTTTTTTTTGTTTCTTGATGGTTTGGTTTTACTTTCTGACCAGTTTGAAGGACGGTGAAATTGAGCTTGTCTAGGAGGGCAATTAGAGCTTGTTTCGAGTTAATTATGGCGAACTGTTTTATAATAGAAAATTTGCATGCAATTTAAATACTAATTGATAGCTTGTTCATTTTTTAAAGCTTTAAGATCTGCATATTTTGAATTCTTATTGTTGCACTAAATATAATTTTAAAGACCCGGTGAAATGTAAAATGTAAAATGTAAAATGTAAAATGTAAAATGTAAAATGTAAAATGTAAAATGTAAAATGTAAAATGTAAAATGTAAAATGTAAAATGTAAAATGTAAAATGTAAAATGTAAAATGTAAAATGTAAAATGTAAAATGTAAAATGTAAAATGTAAAATGTAAAATGTAAAATGTAAAATGTAAAATGTAAAATGTAAAATGTAAAATGTAAAATGTAAAATGTAAAATGTAAAATGTAAAATGTAAAATGTAAAATGTAAAATGTAAAATGTAAAATGTAAAATGTAAAATGTAAAATGTAAAATGTAAAATGTAAAATGTAAAATGTAAAATGTAAAATGTAAAATGTAAAATGTAAAATGTAAAATGTAAAATGTAAAATGTAAAATGTAAAATGTAAAATGTAAAATGTAAAATGTAAAATGTAAAATGTAAAATGTAAAATGTAAAATGTAAAATGTAAAATGTAAAATGTAAAATGTAAAATGTAAAATGTAAAATGTAAAATGTAAAATGTAAAATGTAAAATGTAAAATGTAAAATGTAAAATGTAAAATGTAAAATGTAAAATGTAAAATAAACATTGTAAAATTCTATATCAATATTCAACTCTAAAAAAAGCTTCGGCCACGTTTTTATTTTCCTTCAACAATTCCAAGCATCTCACTTGAGCTATTTTAAATCAGCATTCCGTACTCGCCCTTCCGTCTCAAGCTTTGGGTAACTTCCTGATGAGCTAGCGCGGAGGCAACACACTTCAAACGGCGGCTGACTGAGTTCACCTAACTTCATCAACGGCAAGAAGAAGGACCACTCGCGAAAAACGAATCTAGCAAAATTATATCGTTAGAAAATGGCACACGACAGAGGACCTACCGCAGACTTTTGAACATTTTCCTTTTTTTAGGGGAAGTTTGTGTTAAGGTGTTTTGCATTTTTCATTTTTCATTGGAATAGTTTAATTTAAATAATTTGGATTTATATTAGTTTCTGTTAGATTTATATTCATGATTTAAAAAAGTGTTTTGTAAAGTCTCTCTCCCCATTTTCAAATTCAATTTCGCTTCTTGTTTTTCCTCGCGCAAGCTTTTCCTATTGCTCGTCTTTTCCCACAGTTCAAGTCGTTTTCCCTCGGAAAAGCTTCGTCCACGGGCGCGTGCCACAACATTTTTACTCCACTTTATTTTATTTCATTTTCCAGTGCCGGGACCTTTTCCCGAACTACCCATCTCACCCCGCCCCGTGTCGGTCGGATTCATTGATGCCAAATTTACATAATATTTGCATTATCATTCACCGTTGCCACCGCGCACTGCCATCTGGTGGTGAAGTTCTGTTCTGGGGCACCCTTTTCGTTGAGTCTTGTGGAAGTGCGCGCACGTGAGTCAAGGTAAAAACGAGCTTTTTTGAATTGATTTCTGTCAAGTGGCTGGCTGGCTTGCTGTTCTTTCTTTCCTTTACTTGTGTGTTGTGTTTTGAAGTGGTGGTGTATGTGTGTGGTAAGGAGTGCCGGAACGTGACACTCACGTCAATTTTTGCGCGATCGTGTGCAAATGAATGCGAAGAAAACTTGACGGGCGAAGAAGAGCTTTGTTTCTATTGAATGTCTTGGAAAAGTCTGTGTGATAATGGGGGAATTCCAGATAAGGGTGGTATTTTCTTTCCAATTTTGAAATTTTTTTGTTTTTGTTTTTGTTTTTGTTTTTGTTTTTGTTTTTGTTTTTGTTTTTGTTTTTGTTTTTGTTTTTGTTTTTGTTTTTGTTTTTGTTTTTGTTTTTGTTTTTGTTTTTGTTTTTGTTTTTGTTTTTGTTTTTGTTTTTGTTTTTGTTTTTGTTTTTGTTTTTGTTTTTGTTTTTGTTTTTGTTTTTGTTTTTGTTTTTGTTTTTGTTTTTGTTTTTGTTTTTGTTTTTGTTTTTGTTTTTGTTTTTGTTTTTGTTTTTGTTTTTGTTTTTGTTTTTGTTTTTGTTTTTGTTTTTGTTTTTGTTTTTGTTTTTGTTTTTGTTTTTGTTTTTGTTTTTGTTTTTGTTTTTGTTTTTGTTTTTGTTTTTGTTTTTGTTTTTGTTTTTGTTTTTGTTTTTGTTTTTGTTTTTGTTTTTGTTTTTGTTTTTGTTTTTGTTTTTGTTTTTGTTTTTGTTTTGTTTTTGTTTTTGTTTTTGTTTTTGTTTTTGTTTTTGTTTTTGTTTTTGTTTTTGTTTTTGTTTTTGTTTTTGTTTTTGTTTTTGTTTTTGTTTTTGTTTTTGTTTTTGTTTTTGTTTTTGTTTTTGTTTTTGTTTTTGTTTTTGTTTTTGTTTTTGTTTTTGTTTTTGTTTTTGTTTTTGTTTTTGTTTTTGTTTTTGTTTTTGTTTTTGTTTTTGTTTTTGTTTTTGTTTTTGTTTTTGTTTTTGTTTTTGTTTTTGTTTTTGTTTTTGTTTTTGTTTTTGTTTTTGTTTTTGTTTTTGTTTTTGTTTTTGTTTTTGTTTTTGTTTTTGTTTTTGTTTTTGTTTTTGTTCTTGTTTTTGTTTTTGTTTTTTTATTCCTTTTCAACAAAAAAAAATGAAAATCCTCAAGTTGAATTCGTATTGGACTTGAAAACTAAAATTACAACTCCATACCATCCTGTATGCAAAACATCTACAACTTCACCTCACGTTACACAAGCTCGCGAGCATGTGAAGGTAATTTTCCGCACCCAGACTCAGACAATACACAACTTTTCCGCCACAAAACAAAGCGAAAAAGAGAGCTTCGCAAGTCACTGGGAATGTTTCGCCTCGCGGAGGAAAATTGTGACAATTTAGGTGTAATTTCAATTTAGCGCGAGCTGAAAATGAAATGAGTTTTGTATTTTATTAAAATCTAAGCTGCTCTCCGTGCGTTGGCGCCCAGCTAATCAGATTTAATTGAATTGTTCGCGTTTGTTGCTTTGCTTGTGGGAGGGGTTCATGATGTAACTTTATTTGGTATTTCTATTCGGTTTTACAGCTTTGGTCGTTACTTTTGAAAAGTGCTCCCTTAAATTATCTTGTTTAGTGTCCTTTAAGTGCACTTTATCCTTACAGTTATTGAACTGGTCAAGATTTTATAATTCATTTCATTATCAACTTTCAAATTATCCTCGTTTCAATTCGTTTTATTTCCGAAAATTCAAATTAAGTCCTCTGGCATGAATAACAAGTACCAACTGCTAGTCAAAATCCAATTAGATGCGTGACCAGCAACTTTCATCTCCTGGGAAATTCCGCACCAAACTGCACGAAACTCTCTCTCTCTCTCGCTTCTGAATGCAATTCTGTCAAACTGTGACTGTCGTTGAAGTAGTAATACCAGAGTTTCCCTAACAATCAAACTCTCTCTCTCTGAGCTGCTGCAACTGGTTATATTGAGGGAAAAAACTTTTTCAATTTGTTATTCTCGCTCGCCGCACACACCGGTTTGAGGGAAAAATCGCATAACATTACTGAAATTTTGGACAAACTCACCCCTTTCAACTGTACTTTCAACAGCCGAGCCTAATTCGGTAGTCCTCAGTGTAAAACAGTCATAATTTATTTCGGAAAAATATTCGACGATAGACTTTACGACTGTTTTCCTCCTTGTTTTGGGCGCCGCACAAACATCCCCACATGTCGTGTGTGTTTCCTCACCAAAAATTGCTCCAAATAGCGAGGTCCTTCGTTCAGAACATTTTTAGAAAATGGGAAAATAATTGCCAGCACGTGCACGGGGGTAGTTCGGGGTGCTGAAAACTTGGAGGTCGGTTCTGCGGTTTTTGGCCAGTTTGAATCGTGTAAAAAAACACAGAAGAAACTTTCCAGCCGTCAGGATTCGTTGCTGGTGGTGGAAAGTAACCAGTTCAAAGTCCTGCTGGCGTGTTGGCGTTCGAGGTTTGCCAAGTGGTGAAGTTTTTTTTTTTGTTTCTTGATGGTTTGGTTTTACTTTCTGACCAGTTTGAAGGACGGTGAAATTGAGCTTGTCTAGGAGGGCAATTAGAGCTTGTTTCGAGTTAATTATGGCGAACTGTTTTATAATAGAAAATTTGCATGCAATTTAAATACTAATTGATAGCTTGTTCATTTTTTAAAGCTTTAAGATCTGCATATTTTGAATTCTTATTGTTGCACTAAATATAATTTTAAAGACCCGGTGAAATGTAAAATGTAAAATGTAAAATGTAAAATGTAAAATGTAAAATGTAAAATGTAAAATGTAAAATGTAAAATGTAAAATGTAAAATGTAAAATGTAAAATGTAAAATGTAAAATGTAAAATGTAAAATGTAAAATGTAAAATGTAAAATGTAAAATGTAAAATGTAAAATGTAAAATGTAAAATGTAAAATGTAAAATGTAAAATGTAAAATGTAAAATGTAAAATGTAAAATGTAAAATGTAAAATGTAAAATGTAAAATGTAAAATGTAAAATGTAAAATGTAAAATGTAAAATGTAAAATGTAAAATGTAAAATGTAAAATGTAAAATGTAAAATGTAAAATGTAAAATGTAAAATGTAAAATGTAAAATGTAAAATGTAAAATGTAAAATGTAAAATGTAAAATGTAAAATGTAAAATGTAAAATGTAAAATGTAAAATGTAAAATGTAAAATGTAAAATGTAAAATGTAAATGTAAAATGTAAAATGTAAAATGTAAAATGTAAAATGTAAAATGTAAAATGTAAAATGTAAAATGTAAAATGTAAAATGTAAAATGTAAAATGTAAAATGTAAAATGTAAATGTAAAATGTAAAATGTAAAATGTAAAATGTAAAATGTAAAATGTAAAATAAACATTGTAAAATTCTATATCAATATTCAACTCTAAAAAAAGCTTCGGCCACGTTTTTATTTTCCTTCAACAATTCCAAGCATCTCACTTGAGCTATTTTAAATCAGCATTCCGTACTCGCCCTTCCGTCTCAAGCTTTGGGTAACTTCCTGATGAGCTAGCGCGGAGGCAACACACTTCAAACGGCGGCTGACTGAGTTCACCTAACTTCATCAACGGCAAGAAGAAGGACCACTCGCGAAAAACGAATCTAGCAAAATTATATCGTTAGAAAATGGCACACGACAGAGGACCTACCGCAGACTTTTGAACATTTTCCTTTTTTTAGGGGAAGTTTGTGTTAAGGTGTTTTGCATTTTTCATTTTTCATTGGAATAGTTTAATTTAAATAATTTGGATTTATATTAGTTTCTGTTAGATTTATATTCATGATTTAAAAAAGTGTTTTGTAAAGTCTCTCTCCCCATTTTCAAATTCAATTTCGCTTCTTGTTTTTCCTCGCGCAAGCTTTTCCTATTGCTCGTCTTTTCCCACAGTTCAAGTCGTTTTCCCTCGGAAAAGCTTCGTCCACGGGCGCGTGCCACAACATTTTTACTCCACTTTATTTTATTTCATTTTCCAGTGCCGGGACCTTTTCCCGAACTACCCATCTCACCCCGCCCCGTGTCGGTCGGATTCATTGATGCCAAATTTACATAATATTTGCATTATCATTCACCGTTGCCACCGCGCACTGCCATCTGGTGGTGAAGTTCTGTTCTGGGGCACCCTTTTCGTTGAGTCTTGTGGAAGTGCGCGCACGTGAGTCAAGGTAAAAACGAGCTTTTTTGAATTGATTTCTGTCAAGTGGCTGGCTGGCTTGCTGTTCTTTCTTTCCTTTACTTGTGTGTTGTGTTTTGAAGTGGTGGTGTATGTGTGTGGTAAGGAGTGCCGGAACGTGACACTCACGTCAATTTTTGCGCGATCGTGTGCAAATGAATGCGAAGAAAACTTGACGGGCGAAGAAGAGCTTTGTTTCTATTGAATGTCTTGGAAAAGTCTGTGTGATAATGGGGGAATTCCAGATAAGGGTGGTATTTTCTTTCCAATTTTGAAATTTTTTTGTTTTTGTTTTTGTTTTTGTTTTTGTTTTTGTTTTTGTTTTTGTTTTTGTTTTTGTTTTTGTTTTTGTTTTTGTTTTTGTTTTTGTTTTTGTTTTTGTTTTTGTTTTTGTTTTTGTTTTTGTTTTTGTTTTTGTTTTTGTTTTTGTTTTTGTTTTTGTTTTTGTTTTTGTTTTTGTTTTTGTTTTTGTTTTTGTTTTTGTTTTTGTTTTTGTTTTTGTTTTTGTTTTTGTTTTTGTTTTTGTTTTTGTTTTTGTTTTTGTTTTTGTTTTTGTTTTTGTTTTTGTTTTTGTTTTTGTTTTTGTTTTTGTTTTTGTTTTTGTTTTTGTTTTTGTTTTTGTTTTTGTTTTTGTTTTTGTTTTTGTTTTTGTTTTTGTTTTTGTTTTTGTTTTTGTTTTTGTTTTTGTTTTTGTTTTTGTTTTTGTTTTTGTTTTTGTTTTTGTTTTTGTTTTTGTTTTTGTTTTTGTTTTTGTTTTTGTTTTTGTTTTTGTTTTTGTTTTTGTTTTTGTTTTTGTTTTTGTTTTTGTTTTTTGTTTTTGTTTTTGTTTTTGTTTTTGTTTTTGTTTTTGTTTTTGTTTTTGTTTTTGTTTTTGTTTTTGTTTTTGTTTTTGTTTTTGTTTTTGTTTTTGTTTTTGTTTTTGTTTTTGTTTTTGTTTTTGTTTTTGTTTTTGTTTTTGTTTTTGTTTTTGTTTTTGTTTTTGTTTTTGTTTTTGTTTTTGTTTTTGTTTTTGTTTTTGTTTTTGTTTTTGTTTTTGTTTTTGTTTTTGTTTTTGTTTTTGTTTTTGTTTTTGTTTTTGTTTTTGTTTTTGTTTTTGTTTTTGTTTTTGTTTTTGTTTTTGTTTTTGTTTTTGTTTTTGTTTTTGTTTTTGTTTTTGTTTTTGTTTTTGTTTTTGTTTTTGTTTTTGTTTTTGTTTTTGTTTTTGTTTTTGTTTTTGTTTTTGTTTTTGTTTTTGTTTTTGTTTTTGTTTTTGTTTTTGTTTTTGTTTTTGTTTTTGTTTTTGTTTTTGTTTTTGTTTTTGTTTTTGTTTTTGTTTTTGTTTTTGTTTTTGTTTTTGTTTTTGTTTTTGTTTTTGTTTTTGTTTTTGTTTTTGTTTTTGTTTTTGTTTTTGTTTTTGTTTTTGTTTTTGTTTTTGTTTTTGTTTTTGTTTTTGTTTTTGTTTTTGTTTTTGTTTTTGTTTTTGTTTTTGTTTTTGTTTTTGTTTTTGTTTTGGTTTTTGTTTTTGTTTTTGTTTTTGTTTTTGTTTTTGTTTTTGTTTTTGTTTTTGTTTTTGTTTTTGTTTTTGTTTTTGTTTTTGTTTTTGTTTTTGTTTTTGTTTTTGTTTTTGTTTTTGTTTTTGTTTTTGTTTTTGTTTTTGTTTTTGTTTTTGTTTTTGTTTTTGTTTTTGTTTTTGTTTTTGTTTTTGTTTTTGTTTTTGTTTTTGTTTTTGTTTTTGTTCTTGTTTTTGTTTTTGTTTTTTTATTCCTTTTCAACAAAAAAAAATGAAAATCCTCAAGTTGAATTCGTATTGGACTTGAAAACTAAAATTACAACTCCATACCATCCTGTATGCAAAACATCTACAACTTCACCTCACGTTACACAAGCTCGCGAGCATGTGAAGGTAATTTTCCGCACCCAGACTCAGACAATACACAACTTTTCCGCCACAAAACAAAGCGAAAAAGAGAGCTTCGCAAGTCACTGGGAATGTTTCGCCTCGCGGAGGAAAATTGTGACAATTTAGGTGTAATTTCAATTTAGCGCGAGCTGAAAATGAAATGAGTTTTGTATTTTATTAAAATCTAAGCTGCTCTCCGTGCGTTGGCGCCCAGCTAATCAGATTTAATTGAATTGTTCGCGTTTGTTGCTTTGCTTGTGGGAGGGGTTCATGATGTAACTTTATTTGGTATTTCTATTCGGTTTTACAGCTTTGGTCGTTACTTTTGAAAAGTGCTCCCTTAAATTATCTTGTTTAGTGTCCTTTAAGTGCACTTTATCCTTACAGTTATTGAACTGGTCAAGATTTTATAATTCATTTCATTATCAACTTTCAAATTATCCTCGTTTCAATTCGTTTTATTTCCGAAAATTCAAATTAAGTCCTCTGGCATGAATAACAAGTACCAACTGCTAGTCAAAATCCAATTAGATGCGTGACCAGCAACTTTCATCTCCTGGGAAATTCCGCACCAAACTGCACGAAACTCTCTCTCTCTCTCGCTTCTGAATGCAATTCTGTCAAACTGTGACTGTCGTTGAAGTAGTAATACCAGAGTTTCCCTAACAATCAAACTCTCTCTCTCTGAGCTGCTGCAACTGGTTATATTGAGGGAAAAAACTTTTTCAATTTGTTATTCTCGCTCGCCGCACACACCGGTTTGAGGGAAAAATCGCACTTTTTGAAAGACCTTCCTCAATTTCCTCCTACCACACCGGAAAATGTTCGCGCTCGGAAAAACAAATTTTCCCCGGAAGTGTTGTAACGAATGCCTTTGTCGGGGGAGGTTCCAGCGCGGCTCGGGCAAAAACGAGAATTTCGTTACAACTTTTCGGATACGCTCGTTAGCGGGCGCTGACAAATGAAAAATTAATTAAAATAGATGACTTTGCTCCAGCACGGAAGGAATTCTGCGCGAAAGGGGGTGGCAAACGCTACTCCATGGCGACTTCACCAATGGCTAGTTACTTTTGTGTGCCGCAAAAGAGGTGGGGCAGGGGGAGCTTTTGGTGGCATTCTGTGCGGGAAGGTTTGGTGCAGGCCAAGATTTGAAGCTTTTGATGTTTTGTAGCTGCAAACGAAAGAAGTTAAAGTTATAACTAGCGAGAGCAATGAAAGTTCTGCGTTAGTTGTGAAGGGAATTATTGGAGCTTGAAAATAGATTAAAAAGTTATAAAGCATTGTTATTCCCATCCAAGTCTGAGTAACTGAAAAAATAAGTTTTAGCTTGAAATGCAATCAAAAACACACAACATTTTTTTCAAAATGAGTTAGGATCTCTCGATTTTTTTTACTAGACTTGATTTATGTTTGTTGAACCAATGATGGATGGAGATTCCTTTCTTTTTCGATTTGTGTGTTTTGTTTTTTGTCATGAACAGCAATATTTGTTTTTGTTGGTTCATACAAGTTTCTTGAAAACTTTGTCGGGTTTCCATACAAAAGTGGCTTTCAAAATATTCAAAAATCTGTACCCTGGCTCCTGAGAACGAATTTCGTTATCTTCGGCAAAGTTGTAGAATGCTTTGGACATCTCAGAACAAAATAGTTACACTTTAAAAAATACTAACCATTTTATTTGTTTTATAACACCAAATTCTCAACCCAACCATGTCATTCAAAAAGACTCTGAAATGGGGTGACAAGAAAATATTTATTTTTTTTATTTTTTTTTTGTAAATCTGCAAACTTGCCAAATGGTTTTCAACCAAATTGTGTAATTATTCAAAAGATGCAATCTTTGTCTTCTATACAAATACGGTTTTTTTTTTAATTGGTCTATTTTAAATAAGATGTGTTCGGAAATTCATTATTTTGTTTTTTTTTTTTTTCAACACGCTAAAAACATATTTAAAAGGAGACAAATGGTGATGTTGGAAAGATACTTAACATTCGTTAAAGATTTATTCATTAATTATCTTTTTGATTGCAAAAAAATGAGTTTTCTAACAAGTTGCATACAATGTTTATTGCAATTTCAAATAAAAAAACTGTTTGATTAAATTTTTCAATGATTTGATTGTTTTCTAATTTACGTTTGGCGTACGAGTGTTTGTTCAACTTTAAAACCAAATCAGAGTCGAAAAGTATTACTTTCCGAAACGAGTGCTGGAAAGTTGAACTTTTCTGCTCCCAAATGAAGGCTATAGTGAACTTTTCAGTATTGTAACTTATAGTGTCAGTATTGTAACTTATGGTGTATTTAATTAAAATTAAAGATAAAGCATAAGCATAAGCATAAGCATAGGTGCCCACCCGCAGTTGCTACTCCGTTATTGACCAGGACCTCCAGAAGTTACATCCACGAGCCGTGGAAGATAAGTGGGTGCTATCTTTCCTCGCTTCGCAACTTCTCAAAGGCCCCTATCATGCTGATCAATACCGGCGCCGGCCACGACCAGTGGTAGGGTCACGGGGAAGTGGATGGGAATGTTAGTCCGATACTTGAGTGATAGAGACCGCCCAATCGACTGCTTCTCCGACAAAGTATCACATGAGTTTTGAGGGGGTTAGTAGATGGGTATGAGGTCAGGATTCACGAATGGCAGTGATGTGACCATGAGCATTTTGTTTATCGGTTGAATTTTTTAAATCTTAGGCAGCCGGCTGCGGAAAGATAAATTAGTGATGATTTAGAAAGTTTTTTTAATCGAACGCGTGCCAACCGAGCACAAGTGCTATGGGCTGGACTTATCAGTATATTTTTACTGATTCTACAATTAAGATAACGCGAGCAAATTTCAAATCTCTTCGCAGCACACAATACACGATAAAAATGCGAAACAAAAGGCACACACAAAAAAAAAAAATCACTTTTCACTCCGAATATTTTTTACGACCACGCGCTCCCTTTGTCAAAAATGCACTGATGACGCTGCATTTTCAGAGGGTAATTTTCTCCTCGCAGCACACAATGCGAAACAAAAGGCACACACAAAAAAAATCACTTTTCACTCCCAATTTAATTAAAATTAAAGATAACATTTAAAAATCAGAAATGATTACATAAAAATGGAGTTTAAAGTAAATCAAAATAGTTGTTTCTATTAAATTTTTAATTTATTTTTCTAAAATTTATTTATTTTCCTGAAATTTGATGTGTTAATTTCCTGTGTTCGAAGAAAACATGTTGTGTCATCGATTCGTCCATATAATTCTCCTTGTAAATTTTCAAGTAGTCCATACAAAAATGGCATGTAATTTTTCAAAAATCTGTTTCTCACGAAGATTCTTTTTATTGATTTGCTGTCTTTAGTAAAGTTGTTTGTAATATACTACTTAGTCAGGATTAGCTGATTTTTCCGATTTTTTAATTAACTTTTTGTCACAAGAAAAATAATTACTCAATGACACTACTAAAAAAAAATATTTGTTTTAGGGGAAAAAAATATTTGACAGTTGCAGTTGCAAACATTTTTCAAAGTTTTTTTTCGATAAACTTCAAACAGGATGCTCAAAATACCGTTATTATGAAAAAAATAAGCCATCCGAGATTTTGGGGTCTATCGATTCCTTACACCTCTGTGCAAAGCAATAAAAACATTCGCTGATGTAGTTGAGCAATTCTCTACCAAAACCGGAAATGGATTTTATTTGTATTTTTGATTTAGCTCAAACTTTGTGGGGGCCTTCCCTATGACCAAATAAGGTATTTTGCGTCATTGGTTCACCCATACAAGTCTTCATACAATTTTGGCTGCTGTCCATACAAAAATGGTTTGTAAATATTCAAACAGCTGTAACTTTTGAGTGAATTTTCTGATCAATTTGGTGTCTTCGGCAAAGTTGTAGGTATTGTTGAGGACTTTTGAGAAAAAATAGGTACATGGAAAAAAAAATTTGCAGATTTTTTTATCAACTTTTTTTTTACTAAAACTCAATTTCCCAAAATACGTATTTTTTGATTTTCAAGATTTTTTGATATGTTTTCTGGGCGTAATATTCAATAAATTTTCAAAGTATTTTTTTCGAAAAGATCGGAAAATTTCACGAATGTTTCTTGCATTAACATTAATAATCGGACCATTAGTTGCTTAGATATCGTCATTAGAAAATGGTGGGTTATTTTGGTGAGATTATTATAATTCAGCAATTCCATTTGAAAAGAGCCTAAACCAAAAAAAAAGTTCTCCGATCGGGCTCAAAATTTTTCTGGGGGTTCCTTGGCCAAAATAATTAGACCCGTATTTTTTTGTTTGGCCATTAGGGTGGCCTACATCGTGCTAGGGTGGTTCAAAAAATGGCAATTTTCGTCATTTTTCGCAAAAACCACTTTTTTCTAAAAATCATATCTCCGCGCCATTTCATCCGATTTTAGCTGTCTTAGACGCAAAAGAAAGGTGATGAGTTTGGCTATTTGGAAAAAATAGTAAAAAGTTCCAAAAATCTAGCTTAACTATTGAAAAAGTCGTATGAAAACTTAAAATGGCGTTTTGACCGTGTCTGGACCAAAGAGCCTATGTCTGAAAATATTTTTATCGGATTCCTCGGAAAATTTCACATAACATATCAAAAAATTGGCGATGTCGAACCGTACGTTTCCGAGATATGATTTTTTGAAAAAAAAAACTGCGTTTTTCGACGCGCCACGCGCAAAAACGGGAAAATGACGAAATCGGCAAAAAATCAACTTTTTCCACTAAAACTGCGATAACTTTAAAATTTCAGCGATGACCTATAGATGTTATGGTACCAAAAGTTGCGTCTCTCAATTACGAAAATTTTGGTACCCAGACATGTATAGGTCATCGCTGAAATTTTAAAGTTATCGCAGTTTTAGTGAAAAAAGTTGATTTTTTGCCGATTTCGTCATTTTCCCGTTTTTGCGCGTGGCGCGTCGAAAAACGCAGTTTTTATTTTCAAAAAATCGTATCTCCAAAACGTACGGTTCGACATCGCCAATTTTTTGATATGTTATGTGAAATTTTCCGAGGAATCCGATAAAAATATTTTCAGACATAGGCTCTTTGGTCCAGACACGGTCAAAACGCCGTTTTAAGTTTTCATACGACTTTTTCAATAGTTAAGCTAGATTTTTGGAACTTTTTACTATTTTTCCCAAATAGCCAAACTCATCACCTTTCTTTTGCGTCTAAGACAGCTAAAATCGGATGAAATGGCGCGGAGATATGATTTTTAGAAAAAAGAGGTTTTTGCGAAAAATGACGAAAATTGCCATTTTTTGAACCACCCTAGCACGATGTAGGCCACCCTAATGGCCAAACAAAAAAATACGGGTCTAATTATTTTGGCCAAGGAACCCCCAGAAAAATTTTGAGCCCGATCGGAGAACTTTTTTTTTGGTTTAGGCTCTTTTCAAATGGAATTGCTGAATTATAATTATTATTATTATTACTTTTTGCGTTTCTCTTTGTTTCGTCGTCCGTGTCTGTCGCGGGTGACCATGAATGGCCATGATCGATGACGACCAACTTTTTCAAAACTTTTTTTCGTAAAATCGCGATAACTCGTGATGTTTATAAGCAAACCCCTTATGTCTATATATCAAAATTTTTGTAATTGTCTGCTCTACAATTTTGTAGAACATTGTTACATTCTAAAAAATAACCCTGCAAAGTTAGAAAAAACACGAAATTTAAAAAGGAAAATTTTGTTCTAAATGAAAAAATGACCCTTCTGGGACAATGTAGATTCGAAAAGTACATTAAATTTCCCATAAAATGACATGTTCCAAAATTTTTTACAGTCGAGTAACGGAAAATGGGAGAATTTTTAAAACTTTTTTAGTGTTTTTTTCGATGAAAAATACGTTTTTTCGGAATTCTGATTACGCCATCAAATCGGGCGTCTAATTTTACATAAAAGTCCCTTTGACACCAAATTTCTATCTCATCACCGTTTCAGGCTGCAAATTATTGAAAAACTCCTCTTTTATCGCATGTTCAAAAATGGAAGGGGTCGTACCACCCCTCCGTCACGAGATATCAAAAAACGGACCTCGGAATCGTGATCAGGGACAAAAGTTACCCCTTAGGACAAAGTTTCACGCAAATCGAAGAGGGGTCGGGGCAACTGCTGTGTGAGTTGGCGGAGAATTACCCTTATTATTTAAAAAAAAAATCTAATATAAATTTTGTGGAACTATTGAAAAATCACTCAGTGCGAATTAAGATTTGTAAATATTTTAAATTACAGTTTTGAGTCTTAAATAATAATGCAACTTGAATAAACTTTTCAAAGAATTAGCAAAAATTATTTGTAACCGAATTCATCAAATTTATAACTGTTAATTTTAAATTTTGGCACTTTTGGCATAGCCAAAAAAACTCCCGGGTCCCGGGAATTAACGGGAAATGGCCAAATTCAACTCTCGATTCCCGGGAAATTGAAAATCTCGAGAATCGTCACCCTCTAGCTATAGTGAACTTTTTAGTACTGTAGCATATAATGATTATAACTAGGCCATTTCGTCTGAATTTAAAGGTAACCTTAAAAAATCAGAATGATTACTTTAAAAATGGAGTAAAAAATATATCAAAATAGTTGTTTCAATTCAATTTTTAATTCAATTTTCTTAGAATTATTTATTTTCCTTAAATTTGATAAGTTCATTTCCTGTATCCAAAGAAAATATTTGTTGTCACCGGTTCGTCCATATAGTTCTCCTTGTAAATTTTCATGCTGTCCATATCCATACACAAATGGCATGTATTTTTTCAAAAACCTTTATCTGACGAAGATTCTTTTCATTGATTCGCTGGCTTCAGTAAAGTTGGTTGTAATTTATTAATTAGTCCGGACCTTGTTATAAAAAAATAGATTAGCTGATTTTTTCAGATATTTTGATTAATTTTTTTTCACAAGAAAGATAATTACTCAATGACACTTTTAAAAAAATGATATGTTTTAGGGGACAAAAAAAAATCACCAAGTTTGTAGACCGTTGCAAACATTTTTCAAAGTTTATGTCACCCCCCCCCCCCTTTCCTTAAAATTGGCTCGAAAAATAAGGGGACATTTTTTTGTTTTATTTTTTTTTTTCGATAAACTACAAGCAGGGTGCTCAAAATACCGTTATTATGAAAAAAAATGCAAACCGAGATTTTGGGGTCTATCGATTCCTTACACCATAGCGCACCTTTGTGCAAAACAATAAAACATTCGCTGATATAGTTTTCAAGATACAGCCCTTTTAAGATGTTTTAAGATGTCAATCTAAACTATTTTAGCATGTCAAAGAATATGCATTTCGAGATTATGATAGATTTTTCTTCATAAGACTGTCAAGTATCTCTGAGCCAAATTTCTGAAGATTTGCTGATGTAGTTCTCGAGAAACAGCCATTTTAAAATGTTATTTCCGACTTTTTCAAAGGAAATCTATGAAATCAATACATCAGCTCTTTAAAAAATATGAATTTCGTTCGCCAAGTTTCAGAAGGTTTGCTGATGTAGTTCTCGAGATACAGCCACTTATCACCAAGACAACTAAAACCGGTTGAAATGGCACAGAGTTATATTTTTTTTTAAATGTGGTTTTTGCAAAAAAGGCCTTTTTAGGGGTCACCCTATCACACTATAGGTAGTCGCAAGATAAAAAAAATCCTCGCGAGATACAGGTTTATGAAAAATTACATACCATTTTTGTAGGAACAGCTTCCAAATTAGTATGAAGAAATGTATAAACGAACCAATAAAGTCTTCTTTGAGCTATGGGAATGTGCCTAGAAAGTTTCAAACAGATTAAAAAATGCAAAATACATCCGAAGTCTTAAATCTAAGGCCGTTTTACTAACAAAATCAAACTACATTGATGCTACTGATTATCACTTCTTTCAATCAATTATCTCTATCCAGAACAAAAGAACTCCCCTTCAATCTCCAGAGAAAGCCAACTGAGTCCCCTCCATAACTCCATAATCAGCCAGGAGCAACACGCGCTCGTGAACATGATCGATGTAGTTCACCTACATGTTGAGCAAACTCAGAATCAGGCAGTCGGTATGGGAAATGATGATCCTAAACTGCCGCCATACCTTGCAGCTTCCTCGTAAATTATGGCTCGCGATCCCCGGCGGGGCCTTCATCTGGGCCCGGCCTTTAAAGTAAAGGGTGCCAAACGTGATTCATGGTTCACGCGCGCTTAGGCCACGGTTAACCTTTGAGTGACTGGGATTATTTTTATTGATCTGGTTTATTTTTTTTTAAATTTGTAAGCTCAAACAATACTAATTTATAATCTCAAACTAATAAAAATAAGTCAATATTAAAAAAAAATCAAAGTTAATCTCAGAACTCAGCCACTCCAGGGTTAAACTACTCTCAAAGTGCAGTTCGAAAGGTGAGAGCCGCCGAGATATGTATATTTTCAGCGCTTTTCAGGGGAACCCATCCATTTCTTAAAAGGGGCCACCCTTCTAATGTGGCACCTTAGAGGAAGAAAATCAGTTCTGTAAAAACCTGAAAGCTGCAGCGCAGCTGCCCTCGGGTAGCTATAATTTAAAAGTAATTATTTTATTATTAGAGACTTGTGTGTGTTTCAAGATTCAGCTGCCGGGCGTGAAGAAGGGGAGTGTGTGCTTGAAACTGTATCACTTTTCGTCTTTTAGGACTCCTCTGCAGCAGAGAGTAATGTGCCGAG
Organism: Culex pipiens pallens; assembly: GCF_016801865.2. Lineage (NCBI taxonomy): Eukaryota > Metazoa > Arthropoda > Insecta > Diptera > Culicidae > Culex > Culex pipiens. The sequence continues at coordinate 192,640,801 of NC_068938.1, read as the reverse complement.
AGCTGCAACAAAAATGATGAGTTCAAAAATGGTCGTAAATTTTATGTTCGGATGTTTAGGCCTATGGCTGTTAAAAGAGACTTTCCTACTAGACTTTCTCAGCCTAGTGCAGTGGGGTTATTCTCAGCGAAATAGTGTCAATTAAGTTTAATTTAAAGCTTCAGCTAATTATCTTATAAAGTTTCGTGAAGGATGGTTTCACGAATTACGTGAAACTTTTAAAGTAGAAATTTTCTTCCTCAAGATCACCTCAAAACTAACTGAATATGTTTTCCTAGAGACCTACTCGTTAGTCTATTGGCAAATCTAAACCATCAGTTTAGAATGCCATTCATCAACGCGCTGCTGCCCGGTTTGGACATCGAACATCCAAGCGAAGACAAACCGCCTCCCCCTCTCTTGTTCAGGTTGGTGGATGCATAGAATTCCCCGGGACAAGGGCAAAGAATTTGGCCCCGGAATGTTCCGCCCCCCCACCAGTGCCATTGTACACCACCATCAACGGAGAGTGCCGAAAGTGCAGTTTGTGAATTTGAAGAACGCACCGCGCGATGATGTTCTGAAGAAGTGCTTTTGACGAAACGACCAGGGCCAACCAAAAGGGATGCCATCATCATCGATTCGAACGCATGTTGCGCAGACCGGTCTGAATGCCAGTGTAGAGCATGCAGAGCTACTGTTGCTGAGGAAGAGGTTGTCGGGGACAAACCTCCTGTTGAGCAATTCAGGCGCACGTGTTGTGTGTACATCTGGGTTTGCCGACATTTTCTGGTTCGGTTCAGCTGAAAGCGGCTGTCGGTAGAAAGTCTCTCTCGGCGGGAAGTGTGGCATTGAAAGTTACAGAACCTGAACTGTATACAAAGTATTTCGGAACAATTGTTTAGCTTTTTTTTGCTTCAATGAGTCTGACGTTAGACAAAAAAACAATACTTTTTTTTAGGATGGCAAAACTCAGCACTGTGGAGTCGGGAAGCTTTTGAAGCGACTCGATCTCTGATTCCAGTTCTGCAAAAATACTTTAATCCACCGACTCCAACTGAGACTCCAACTCTAATAACAAATTTCTTACAAAATTGTTGAAAGTTCTTTAAATATCTATATTAGGGTGTTTCATCCAAAACCAAAAGTTCTCAGAATCAGACAAACCGAGGTTCCCCTAGTAGAGAATACCCATAGGGACTCTCATGCCAAATATCAGCCCATTTGGTTGAGAATTGGCCTGTCCCCAGCGGTTTAAAGTTTACATGGAAATTACTATGGGATTTTTGTGCTTTTCGTTCAATCGTTCCTACAGGTCTGGAGACAACATGGATTCACTCGGAATAAAGACAGGTGTGTAGGGGATGGTCCAATGAACACATTCCAGAAGGAATTAGGCTTGTCCATTCTGTCCCCAAGGTGCGCATTGGATCGACGTCCGGTGTCTCCAAAACCAACGATTCATCCTTCAAAAGTATCGCATTTCCTGCTAATACCCAACCAACTTTGATGATTTTTGTTGCATTTGATCCAGAAGGATGTCAAGAATAATCTCGAACAAGCTAGATCCAATCAAATACCTCGATATAATTTAAAAAGAATATTCAAATTTCAATAGTCGTTGCATTTTTTAAGTTTAATTTCCTCAACACCATAATACAAAGAAATCTATGAGACATGATAAAATTTATTCAAACGAAATTTGGATTCAAATTTCTTTAACAAAAAAAACCTTGTTGAACACCTTTATCTAAATATTTAAAAAAATATTTAAAAATGATTTTAAACACAAAAAATTTGAAAGTGTAAAAAACATGTATTAAATCGAATTCAATTCGTTCTTCTTCGAAATTCAAATTTTATGGAAAAAATATATTTTTGCTCCCTAATTTTTTGACTCATTTTGATTTTTTTAAAATATTAAAAAAAAAATATTTGCAGCGATCAGTACGAATAATTTGCTTTTTAAAGCTTTTTCCAAAAAAACTTTTTCACAGAAAATTTGTTCTGGAAAACTAAATTAGTTTTTGCTTAGTTATTTGTTAAATAAAAATGAAAATAGAGCAAAACTTCGATGTAAAACACAGTTAAAACTGAAAGAAATTTAAATTTAGAGTCATTTCGTACATTTTTAGACAACAATCCAAGCTTTTTCATAAATTTCATAATTTTACGAAAAGGATAATTTTGTTTTCTTGCACCATTTTTCAGTTTAAAAATGTCAATATAGAAATTATAAGAATTAAATTTAAACATGATGAATGTTGTTATAATGTGAAAAATTTGATCTCAAGCTTAATTTTTTTTCAATTCACGAAATCAATTTATTTATTCAATATTTCATGAGCAACCTTAAGGGCCGGTCATTGCACTATTTTGAAAAGTCGTCGCTTGCCCGATGAAATGGCTTCACGGGCCGGATCCGGCCAGTGGGCCGGACGTTGGGCAGGCCTGGTTTAGGGAGACATCTTTAGAGCCAAAGTGTGTGGTGCAAAATCTGGTTTAAGAGATATCATTTTTTTAAATAGTGTTTTTTGGAAAGTATGAAAAAAAATTCATAAAGTCCCAGAAAAGCATTTTTTAGCTAAATTAAATTTGCAATTGATATAAACTTTACAATTTTTTAACAAAAAATTACCGTTTTCAGTTAATAGCTAATTTTATGGATACATTTTTCATTTTTATGGAACATTGAGTTTATTTCTATAATTTTCTCTCGGGATCTTTGAAAATGATGCATTAAATTTCAGAGGTACAAATTATTCTAATCGATGAAAATGATTTTCTCTAAGTGCCAACCTTGACGATTTTTTTTTTGATAATTTCAATTAAAATATTTAAAATAAAATATAATTGTATCATAAATATAAAAAAAAGAAAAATAATCTATAACTAGTTGTTTTAAAAAGTTAGCTAGATTAAAATTGTTGAAATTATGTTTATTAAAAAGTTTACAAAATTTTGCTAAAATTCCAATTTTAAAAATCAAAGTCTAACACATAGTCTCCGAGATATCGTTTGTAAAAATTACAGGCTTATTAGACGAGAAAAGTTAATTTTCATCAATTCGAATTCTTTGTTAGGTTGTATCTCAGATGCCCGATTTCCAATGTTCAAGGGAGAAAGCTTTAAATTACATTAAAATTAAAAGGTAAATAAAAAAAATCGTGAAATCGTACGTCTACTCAAATGGTTTTCTCAGAAGTTCTCAAAATTTAACAGATGTTTAATTTTTCTGTCATATATTTGAAAAAATCTAGCAAACCTGAGTAAAAACAGAATTTTTTATCAATCTTTTTTTTGTGTGTGAAAATTAAACTTAAATATAAGGAAAAAAAATTAATTCAGTATCTATTTTTTTCCCCAAAATTACAGATTTCCGAATATTTACATGCCCATTTTCTAAAACCAGCCAGTATGTAAAAACTTATTTATCAAAATAGCTTATTTTAACATAGAAAAAAAAAAAAACGCAAAGAATAGTCGATTTTCAAAAACTTAGAGAACCACTAAATTCCACTTCAAGGCCGATTTAAAGATAAAATCAAGAGTTTCATTAGAAAACATAGTAATTCCCACAGCTTAAATGATCTTTTTAGCTCCGGGTAGTGGATCCTTAAACTTATTATGTTTTTAATATGCAAAGCATGACCACTTCCATTATCCAACAATAACATTAACATCCAGCTTTTTCCCAAACCACATTAATTGCATTACATGTTCAAACACGGAGCGATGGTCCGATGACCAGTGTATTGTGACATAAATTCATTAACCACAATTCCCATCTCTCTGCCCCTGTCTAGACTGTCACCATTTGTTGACGAATCGAATTGTATCACGTTTGGGCCCCCACACCGTGGAACAATTTTACGATTTGTTAATTTTAGTACCAATCGTTAACCGATTCGTCGACGATGGGCAAACCAATAAATAAATTAAACTCTTCTTCGTTTAACGAACGTTTACAATTTGTTCGAAAAACACTCCCAAATGGGTCCCTCGAATTAAATCGATAGTAATCGCACAATTAAAACGCGCATTCCCAACACGCACTGACTCATCGGCCAAAGAAGCGTAGGTCATAAACCTAAATTTAATTTATTCACAGTGTTTTTTTTTTTCTCGAATCGGTTGATTGACCGAATCGCTCGCGCGATATAAATTTAATTGTAACCGTCGTAAAAATCGGAAACCCAAAAATTTCCAACAGAAACGAAAAACAAGCAGTTTTTTTTTCGTCGGTTGGTCGGCGAAGGGCAATCAATCGTCTCGCGAGGGTCAGAAATCCTGGAAGATCCGTATCACGAAAAGTCTCCACGAGAAACGATATCAATAAAATTGTAATAAAAATATTTTTCCGCCCATCCTCCCCGGGACCAATACCGAAAACTATTTCGAATTGTTCTGGCTGGCGTCCACGCCGTCCGAGGCTAAGGGAAACATCAAAATCTAGTTGAAAACCAATAAACGGACCGTAATTTTTCTTATTTATCTAACCTTAATTCTTGTCCATCTATACCTATAAAAATTCAACAAAAGAGTCGAAAACAAAAAAGAAACTTTTCATCTGCAGCGAACACAGTTTCTTCTTTCTTTTTGCACACTTCTTTTTCCACTGGTCAGCGCAATTGCCCGGTGTCCTTGCCGCGTCGATCCTTGGAATCCTTGCAACGAAAGGTGCTATGAGAAGAGGGAACAAAAGCCCAGAGGTGGGAAACAATAGCGCGATTTTCTCGGCTTTTGCTGCAGCAGAAGGAGCTGCTGCAGCCGCTGGCCACGATGGCCATAAATCAGGTTGCTTTCGATAGCTTTAGGACACCTTGGACCTAGCAATGAAGAGAGAGAGTGTGAGCAGGGCAGACCAGTGGTCATGATTGGACAGTGGGATTTGAAGGATTGTGTTGGACGAAATTTAAAAAAAAATGTTGAGGAATATAGCAATAACTGTTCCAAAATAGGTTTTGATGTAAATCACAGCAGAAAGGAACTGCAAAACACTTCACTTCACTTCGTTTCACTTCACTTCACTTCACTTCACTTCACTTCACTTCACTTCACTTCACTTCACTTCACTTCACTTCACTTCACTTCACTTCACTTCACTTCACTTCACTTCACTTCACTTCACTTCACTTCACTTCACTTCACTTCACTTCACTTCACTTCACTTCACTTCACTTCACTTCACTTCACTTCACTTCACTTCACTTCACTTCACTTCACTTCACTTCACTTCACTTCACTTCACTTCACTTCACTTCACTTCACTTCACTTCACTTCACTTCACTTCACTTCACTTCACTTCACTTCACTTCACTTCACTTCACTTCACTTCACTTCACTTCACTTCACTTCACTTCACTTCACTTCACTTCACTTCACTTCACTTCACTTCACTTCACTTCACTTCACTTCACTTCACTTCACTTCACTTCACTTCACTTCACTTCACTTCACTTCACTTCACTTCACTTCACTTCACTTCACTTCACTTCACTTCACTTCACTTCACTTCACTTCACTTCACTTCACTTCACTTCACTTCACTTCACTTCACTTCACTTCACTTCACTTCACTTCACTTCACTTCACTTCACTTCACTTCACTTCACTTCACTTCACTTCACTTCACTTCACTTCACTTCACTTCACTTCACTTCACTTCACTTCACTACACTTCACTTCACTTCACTTCACTTCACTTCACTTCACTTCACTTCACTACACTTCACTTCACTTCACTTCACTTCACTTCACTTCACAATTAGGAAGATTAATCACTTCTCAATAAAAAATTGACCACTTTGATCCCACTGTTACGATTTGCTCACGTTTCTTTGCCTTCTGCAGCTTTCCCAAGTTTGTTCACTTTCTACTTGCAGTACGTGTGTGCAGCATCGCTGCTTCCTTTGCCAAATAAAAAGTGAATCAAGATGTACTTTTGAAATTGGCGTAACATTTTCAACTAAAGAAGTTTTTGAAATGTTAAAAAAATTGAACACATGACAAAACATAACTAGACCCTTTTCAAACCTTATTCAACAGTTTTCTCGCTGCAGACTTTGACTTTTTCCCCTTCTTCTCTGCACCCTCAGAACTTTTTAAAAGTGTGTCGACGAAGATTTTTCCTCTCTGTATTGTTGCTGTTACTGGCTCGTCCTTTTGTGTGTCCGCGCGAGGGTCCTTTCGACTGGCAGTAGCATAGCGGGGGCTATTTGGCAAATCGTCCTGTGACTTGTGGACAATGGTGGTGGACGGTGTCCTCCCGAATGGCCGGGTGTCATCCCGGTATTGATCTTGGCGCGTTGTCCTTTTTCTTTTCAAAGATTTTCGCTGGCCTTTTCACGGCCAAACGTGGCTCATTGTGGCTTCGGACGTTGGCACGGTAGAATTGTACTGGTGGAGGATGAGTAATGGCCCGAAAGGTGTGTCTTGGACTTGGTCAGAGTCATTAAAAGGTATTTCTTTTGCTGTTTTGAGCGCTGCCGTGAAGGCCTTTTGATGTTGTGAACTGCTCTGATTGGGATTGAATGCACTGCAAGAATAGTTTTATAGGGCGATGGAAGCCGTTTCAAGGTGATTGTTAATTGATTGTTCCATTTTTCTTGAGCATAACATTGGAAGGAGAATTCCAGGAGGGAACTCCCTTTTTTTTGGTTTAATGATTGTTTCTTTTGAATTTCAGTTGATTTGAAAATAGGGAATTGATTTTCATAACAGATTTGAATCATAAAACTAAGCATTTTAGAGACTATTGTTATTACTGACTATATTGTCAATCTCTTAGAGCACAACTCAGCGTTCTATGAATCCTGCAAACAACTGTGACAAACCCCTTCCGGAAATTTCCGACGCCTCAGACTTCCCTGGAAACGTCCCCAATTTGTGCCGCGTGCTTTCGTCGGAATTCAATTTCTGTTTCACACGCAACCAAACTCAGTTCCGTAGAAATCGATCAAGAACTTCCCAGCAGCGCGCGCGGCATTCGATTCGAGGCGTGAAACACATGGAGACCCTTAATTACCCGTAAACCGACTATCGGACTAGGTGTATCACTCCACAACCAACGTGTGTGTATGCTAACGAAAGCCGTAACGATTCCGGGTTTGATCCCATGAAAGCCTGGAATCACCTGCGCGAACCCTAATAATCGGGTATGAAATTATATCTCATTTGTTTTAAGGTAGTTCTGCGGCTTTCCGTTTGGGGGCTTATTGTGGTCTACCTTTTGGGTCGAACCTTCTTCGTTGGGCGCCAAAATCGTTCGCATGAACGAGCCGGGTGAACCCCGAAGGCATGACTAGACGGAATCGGACTCTGGGTCCGAAAAGTGCACATTTCAAGGATTAGAAGGACGCAGTTTTTACTTCCTTAGCGCCGGCGATTCTTTCATCTCGGGGGCATTTAATTCGGGATTATTTTTTTTTTGTGGCAGAAAAGAAAGCTAAATTTTGAAAATCATTCCTGGTGCGTAATTATGCCGACCTCGAGTATTAGGTGATAATGGGTCAGGGATTTGTGAATGGTGGTCCTTGGAGGAATTCGTTGTTTCCTAAATATTTTGGGTACGAAATTGGCAGGTTCGTGTTCTTTGGACCTCCCGAAAGGAGAAGGACTTCAAAGGATGCTGGCGCCGACTAGTGAGGGTGAGTAAATGGATGTTTTGCCGAAACTGGAAAGTTACAACAGTAACATTAGACTGAAAGTGCCCTGTAATGTTTGTGTAGTTTTTAAATGTTGGTGATTATTCTATTATTGCTGCAATTTAGGTAAACTTGTTTTGAATGTGGCTGTGCTCAAACTTTGACAAACCTCTTTGGAGCTGAAAAACGAGAACTCATTACTTTCTATAAATTGTTATTGACATTACATAAGAGTCCTGTTCCAATCTTTGAGGCCGTTCAAGAACAAACGCTTACGTTTAGAAAATAAAACAAGAACTTTTAAGATATCAGCGAAAAGAACAAGGATCATGGATCAAATATATTTTTTAGGAAAAACTAATACTAACATTGAAGGTGAGTCAAACAACTTATTTACGACTTGTTTTGAGTTGATTATTCTACAAATATCTGACAAGGAAAAAGCATTTTGGGCACCTTGAATTTCAACTACATTTTTTTTAAAGACTAAATCCTCAATGTTTACCAAAAGTAACTGATTTTTTCCCCCTTTGTTGAAATGTTATAGATTTCAATAAAAGTTTAATAGAGCATGTTAGAAAAATACTTCGATTCAGCAAAAAGTTGTTTGCCATTCATTGTAAGTAGGCTTCTAGCTTCCCGCGGTCACAAAAATTTAAGGAATTTCTCAACAAATTTTGAGCATGAGCATGAGCATGAGAGACCACCCATGGTTGTCCTTCTCCGTTGCTGAACAGAACCGTAATATCCTTTCAGCACTACTGATCATAGGCTTCGACTACCAAGTGGTATTTCCCTTATCAACAGCATGTATGAATGCGCTGAAAAGATAAAACACCATGATTGCCAAAACAAGATCAGTTGCGAATAGGTAACATTCATTGGCCACCAACGGCGCCCGCCATGTCAGTTTGTAGATCTCGATTTTAAGGGACGGGAATGTTAGTTAGCGCAGGTTGCTACTAGGGCAGCTGATTTACTCTGTGCTTACACCCCACAAGCGCCAGAAACCTGAAAATTTGTTAGTAGGATAGGGTGTTTGGTCAGGATTCATCATAGAAGATGATGATGCGACCCAAAATCATAGTGTTTGTTGAAAGGTATTATATTTTATTCTCAAGGCAAACAATCGGATGCTGCGGATGAGACATTTCCCGTTTAACTGTTGTTAAATTTTTAATGAAATGGTTTAATCTTAGACAGCCGGCTGTGGAAAGATATAACCAAATAATATTTATTTATAAAATGAGGTGTTAAACGCAATGCTGCAATGATAGCGTAGTCTGATTTTTAATTATATAATCATTTAGTTCATGAATTTGTTACGGAATAGACGCGACGAACTCAATCATCAAGTGCCTTCCTATCTTCTTTCTGTTAGCTAGATAAGGTATTGATTTTCGTTGCCTCTCGAGCTACGATGCTATGGAGAGGGCTTAACACACAAACAACCGACGTCGAGCCCTCCGAGCTACGGAGCTATGGGAAGGTCTTTTCAACACAAAAAAGACTCGCGCACCACACGACGTTCTTGATGAATCAAAATAATTTTGTTACGCGATAAACCTAGCGAACTCGGATCGTTTTTATCGAAAACTATATCACAATTCACGACAAAAATGCGAAACAAAAGGCACACTCAAAAAAAATCACTTTTCACTCCGAATATTTTTTACGACCACGCGCTCCCTTTGCCAATTATGCACTGATAACGCTGCATTTTCGGAGGGTAATCTTCTCCTCGCAGCGCACAATTCACGACAAAAATGCGAAACAAAAGGCTCACACAAAAAAAAAACACTTTTCACTCCGAATATTTTTTTACGACCACGCGCTCCCTTTGTCAATTATGCACTCTTAAGGAATTTCTCAACAAATTTTACGGATTTTCTCGGGACAATCGAATTTCTTAGCCTCTTTACAAATCTGGTATCGAATTTATGATCTTTTGAAATTATGTGATTTTTTGGAAAAATGAAAAATATTGTCAAACAAACCTTCAAAAAAAAAAGTGTTTGCCTTGAAAATTATAGGGATTGCTCTTATTTATTTACATCAACATCTTTGCAAAATATTTGAAATGATTTGAACGACATCTCATCTTGCTTGCATTTTTAACAAAACCTCTCAGAAAAAATATAAATAAATTTATTTATGAATGACATTTATGTAAAAAATACCCTTTTCCAAATTATAAAAAAATATGATAAAAAAAATTCTAGAAGAACTGCTCATGTTTTATAGAATGCAAAAAATCTAAATTCATATTTCAAACATGTTTTTAGCTTCTAAAAAATGCGAGTTAATTCCCAAAAATGCAAACAAAATAAAACAAATCAATTTACATTATTCTTAGAACTTTTAATGTTTAAAAAATGCAAAAATTGCAATTTTAAAAGCCTATTTGTATCCATAGAACTGCTTCTGATCAAAAGAAGAAGAAAACTACAGAAACTAGTTTTTAAAAACCAATATATTTTAAAAGAATTCGTCATATTTGAAAACAATTAAAAAACCAGCAGATTTTCAAAATAGTTATATTTGAAAGACTGGTTATTTATTTAAATTTGTGTCTAGTTCTTATAAATTAATAAAATACCATCTTTCTCCCACCTTTTCATTTCTTCAAAGAACTGATCATGTTAAAAAGAATGCTTAAACTACAGAAATTATATTTTTGTTGGAAACCAATTCATTAAAAAAACTAGTCATGTTGAAATTAATTTGAAAAAATGTCATAGGAATGGTTATATAACATAGAAATTTTAGAAAAGTTCAAAAAACTGGTCACAAGGAATAAAAAAAGCATTTTTTAAATTATTTTTGGATGCTTCACAATTCGTTTTCTGCCATATTTTTTTCAGAAATCGAAAAGACCATTTGGCGAAATGACTTTAGGCAAAATGTTCGGCACCCCATTTTCAAACTCAAGATATCTCAAAAGCTCTTAACTATGAAAATATTTTTCATTTTTTTTATTTTGGGCGCTTCCAAAGGTTGGGCTACATTTTTCGAAAATTGTCACCAAAACTTTAACTTGAAAACGGTGTACTAAATAAAAAAATACAAAGTCTTTTTAGACAGAAAATTTGATTTTGCATCTTAAAATGATTTTTGAAATTATGTTCAACAACATTTTGGATTTTTCCTAAAATCTTTTTTTTTTCAATTTATAACTTTTTTTTATAATTTATAACTTCGGTACCAGTTTAAGCACCAGTCCAAACGATAGCACAAAAGATGCTTTTTTAGTTTCCTTAAACATACAAAAAATAACTAAAATTTAAAAATAATGCTTATTTCGGGAATTTAATTTGATGTGATCAAAGTGTGTTATAAACTAGGTTTTTTCGCAAAACTGTTATAAGAAAAAATATAAAAAAACTGTTCAACAAAATTTTATGTTGACTCTTGGTTGACTCCAAAAATATTTTTTTTAAATTTTTATCTCTGGTATCAGATTTGACACCAATCCCAACTCTAGCGCAAAAGATGCCTTTTTCTAATCTCCTAAAAACAATTAAATTAAAAGTACGATTTTTGGGATTTCAACTTTTCTTAATAAAAGGATTTATTTTTCCATGCAAGGCCGTTGCAAATATTTTCCAAAGTTTATGTCACCCTCCCTTCAAAATCGGTCCAAATATCAGGTGGATATTTTTTTTTCATTAGAAATTTTATTGGAACTAGAAGTTTTTTCAACTAAAAACAACGTTAAATGCATTTTCCTGCGTTTTAAATCATATTTAGCATGTCTGGGATCGATTAAAAAGAAACTGATTTATTGTGAAATTCTGTTGTACAATACCGCAAACAAAAATTTTCTCATCGATAAAAATAGTCGATAAAGATTTACAAAATTTTTTCAACTTCAACTCGTCCCGATCATCTCCTGCCATCAGGTGGCCACAATTGGTCCCCACAGGCCTTCCACGGTGGAATCAAATTTAAAAATGATACTTCCAAAGTAATTCTCAAACTTTTTTGATCGTTTGGGGGTGACCAGAAACAATTCCACCTTCTTTTTTTTGTTGGCCACCCTCCAAGGGCACGTGGAAATTGATTGAATAAAACTTTCCAACCCAGAGCAGCAGAGCCCATCACGGAACGCAGACGATTTCTTCTCTTAAAATTGATAATGTTCCAAAAAGTTATGGGCAATCGCGGGGAGTGGGAGGAGGCTGAAAGAAACACCCCCAAACCGGATGTTTGGGTGTTTAAGAGGGCAGCTTAATGGTTTAAAAAATGAGACTTTTTTTCTTCGTTCTTTTTTTTGGGAAGTTTCGGCCGGCGCGGGGAAAGAAAATTGGCCGAGGAAAAGTAAAAGTGGGAGCCTAATTTATGGCCAGGAATTATTATTAGTCTGCTTAGGGACGGAGGTCGGAGGCCGGGCTTTGGACGGTCTAAAGTTGGTTCGTTTTTTTCTGTTTCTGATATTTGGGCTTCACTTTCTAAGGAAGTTTCCAATCTGACCGTGGCCACGGGATGGTGGGCACGAGGAACTGTTTAAATTCGTTTAAAATATGCTACGGATTAGGAAGTGAACAATATTGGAAAAGGCAATAAGTTCGGTCTAAGTATGGAAGCTTACAATGCGGAAATAAACATTCAAATAAATTGAAATTAAAATTTGAAGTAGAAATGTGCCACACAGATCGTAACAGTAACTTGCTTCTAACGAGCAAGATTAAATTTCACCGCCAATCTGCGCGATCAAAACATGATCTCGCCACTCAACACACACACCAAACAGGCAGATGTTTCTTCTCCCCCCCCCGGTAGGTATCTTGTCCAAAGGTCTTAGCCGACCCATTTGCCCTCTGCTGGATACCAAAAGAGTCTTTTCCATTCTCCTGCAAATGCAAAAAAAAATCCTTTACCTTCACCGAAACTATTATCTTACACGCACTCCGGGACTTTACTGAGCAAAAAAGAAGAACCATTTGCCTTCTGAAGACGTACTCAGAGTCGGTTTTACGGTACAGCCATCCCACCTCAAGGGGGAATCCATTAGAAATAAAAACCGCTCGCTCTCTCTGAAAAGTAGACCAACTGCGGTGCATCAGCAGCGGTAGTCTCACCTTAGGGGTACAAATTTACGGGTACCGCTATGGCAGAGACACCAGAAAGCGGTCCGGGCCAAATCTTCCCGAAAAGTGCATTAAATTGTCTGAATGCCCCTGAAATGAATAACGTCCCTAATTGCGTTAGATTTGTTTCAGATTTGTTTTAAAATGCAATCATGTTCGGGGTTCGGTGCTGTGGAAGGAGGTTGGAGTTGGGGTTCTTACGGTTTGTGTGAGAGAATGATTGATATTTGAAATTAAATAATTTTTTCAAACTTTTATTTAAAAAATCCTAGTTCAAATTCTGCAAAATTCAACCAGTACTTATAATTTATTATGCTGACAAATTTATTCTTTTTATCTTCTCTAATATTAATAAAGCATTCTTTTAGATTATATATGTATTTCGACTTTCTGTTCAAAAATACCATTTTAATAATTTTTAATGCAGGTAATCATATTTTTTTAAGCTTCAATTTAAAAAACTTCAAACTTTTAATAGAAACTTAAATGCAAACAGCTGAAATTATTTTGAAATGTATTCCCCTGCGTTGAGAATCATCTTTAGCATATTCGAATTTAATCAAAAACCTTATATTTTCTTGATAATTTTTTATGTACAGTACCGTTTTTTATCGTTGCAATTTTTGTTTTCGTCAAATCTTGCTTTAAAAAAAACTAAGGCCGATGCAAGTATTTTTCACAGTTTTTGTCCCTCGGCTCTGGCCTGGGTCAAGGGAGCCAAAAATTAAAAAAATATAATAATTGAAATAACAAGCCATAGTCTCAACTAATTTCCCGAGAAACGGGAAATTTTCAATCAATTTCCCGGGAAATTCCGGAAGTTCCGGGAAAATTTATTGAAAATTGTTCCAATCTTGGTTCTGAATTATGTTTTGCATTAAAATTGAATAGGATAGCGACTTTGATGGTTTAAATATGTATAAAGATCAACTAGTAGCTTGACTGCATTTAAAAATTTATACAACTTCAAGAAAATGTACATTTTTACTAATTTTATAAACTTTAATCTTACCATAAATCAAAAAATGATCTCTGGATATTTTTGTTCAAAATTATTTTTTATCTAAGTGTTTGGATAGTAAGTAAAATGAATCCATACTCCAGAATCAAAAAATTTCTTTAAAACTTGCCTCTGTGACCAGTTTGAGAGAGTTTGTTTAAACGAATAAAATCATTCAGAAAATTTATTGTTTTCACAGCAAATAGCTTTTCTAAACCAAGTTATACTGGTTTCAGCTCTTGAACAAAATTGTTAAGCTTTTTAGTTTGTCCTCAAAAATCTAAATTCTCGTGTTTGTTTTACTTCAAACAACTCAAGGTTTTCACATCTTTGGAGCAAGTTTTTAAACTACACCCAAAATTCAGAATCGAGATAATCGTTCTCTCAAAATTTATTGAGGGCTCAGTGCCAAAATCGATAGAATAATGGTACCAACTCACACCATCATAACAAATGAGTTCATTCGTTAGTTGAATCAATAAATCTCCAACAAGTGTCATACATCGACTTCTGACTTCTCCATGGTCCCCAAGCTGTGGTGGCCGAGGCAGCTAAGTCATTGGATTGGTTTGTCAAAGGTCTTTGGTTCGATTCCCGTTGTCGACACTTTTGGTTTTTTTTTGTTTGACGGATGAACTTTTTTTGCAAATGAACCTCGAGAGAATAGTTCTATCGCCCATCTCGAGCTGTGTTCTCTGCGTCCGTGAATGGTACCACTATTCTCTCGACTCGAGACCATCATTCTCTCGGACTAGCACTGCCAGTTTTGGGTGTAGGTTTGCATTTTTCGGGCAACTCCTAAACAATACAAAGTAGTTTTTTAATGATTTTCCCACATGGTTTTCAGGTTTATAATAGTAGTTTATGAAACAAGTTGCAAAAAGAAGTCTTTTTCAGCACGTGTCGTACATTTATCAGACGAGATTCACCGAGTTGGATAAATACGACGAGTGCTGAAAAAATCAAGGTTTGCAACGAGTTCCATTACAACATTTTTAGCATTTCTGAAAAACACCCATTGAGTGAAATTCTAAGTCGAATGGTCATGTATTTTGTCAATAAATCGTTCAAATCAAAAAAATGTTGAAAAGTATTATTTTTCAAAACTAGTGCTGAAAAGTTCAACTTTTTAGCATCCATTTCAGTGCTCAAAAGTAGAACTTTTCAGCATTTGTTTTGAAATGTGTTTCTATTCGATTCTGTTATTTTTAGTAGGCTGATTCGTCACGCTAGAATGACAGGAAAAGTAGGAAGTTCCAAGACGGAATTGCAAAATAGTAGTTAATGCAACAAGTTGCAAAAAGAGGATTTTTTCAGCACGAGTCGTACATTTATCCAACGAGGTTCAACGAGTTGGATAAATACGAAGAGTGCTGAAAAAATCAAGTTTTGCAACGAGTTCCATACAACATTTTTTGCAATTCCAAAAAACACACGCTGAGTGAAATTTTATGTCAAATTTTCATGTATTTTGTCAATAAATCGTTTAAATCAAAAAAATGTTGAAAAGTGTTACTTTTCGAAACAAGTGCTGAAAAGTTCGACTTTTCAGCACCCATTTCAGTGCTGAAAAGTAGAACTTCTTCAGCATTTATTTTGAAAAGTGTTGCTATTCGATTCTGTTATTTTTGATACAGAAAAGTAGGCTATAACGTCGTTCAAGAATGACAGGAAAAGTAAGTAGTCTCACGACGGAATTGCAAAAATGACTTCTTATTTTCATTAAGCAAGGTCTATTTACAGTTGCTTTAGAAATTAATACTATCAGAAATAAATCTTGATATTTAATTGCGTTTCTTAATTTTTCCACAGCATTTTCAAAAAATTGAGTACGGAAAATTAAGAAAATGTTTACTTCCCCTTGAATTTCGGAAATTTCCGGGAAAATCATAAATTTCCTGCGAAACGGGAAATATTTTTTTACGGAAAATCCCGGAAATTTCCGGGAAATTGGACATTCTAGTCTTAACATTTGAATGCTTAAAGGGTTTTAAAATGTTTTATAATAGTTCAGTTGTTTTGCAATCATTAGTTTTCAAAATATGTAAGATTGGACGAAAACAAAAATTTAAGTGAAAAAAAAAAAATTTCGATACTAAACATCAAAAATGAAAAAAAAATCTGAACGTTTTTAAATCAACCCAAACATTCAGAGAAATGCATTTGAAATTTATTTCCCCTTGGGGGGGGCGTTACAAAAAATAAAAACAAAATTTCTATCAGCTTAAAACATTTGAATACAAATGTAAAATTTATGGCTTGTTATTTACATTTTCATATAACTTTTTCATTGTTTGCCCTCTCCCTTGACTTCGCTCAGCATTTGCATTGGCCTGAGCAGATGAAAAAATATGTTATAAGATTTGGGATTATAAAATGTGTACAAATATCATTGCTACTTTTATCAATTTATTGCAGGTAATCTGTCCAGACATTATTATCCGAAGCCTTATTTGAAGTTTCTATTATCTGAAGTTAGATAATCCGAAGGTTTGATATTTTTCGGCACGAGTCGTACATTTATCCAATGAGGTTTACCGAGTAATTGTAATTGGAAAAATGCATTTTTCCATATGTTATCACCGTCATTTTGGCCTCCATCTTTGATTTAAAAATTCTAAATCATTTTAAAGTAGTTTTTTGGCCAAACTTAAGGTCGACTATAAAAAAAGTTTTTTTTCGTGATTAGATTATCCGAAGTGATTTTTTTCCGTGGTCTTCGGATAATCGAGTCTAGACATTTCAAAATTTAGTTTTAAATTTTTAATTGAAAGTAATTTAAAACAAAATGTTCCGTTTTTTATTTCATTTAAAATTCTTTAAGAAGGAAAGGCTTTTCTACAAGAAAAAATCTCAAAGAGCTCAGCATATTTCCTACAATTTTGCCTCGTTGATTTTGTTGATTGCTGCTGGTTGTTGTGATTCATAATCTTGTAGTTTGAATTTTGTGAAAAATGTTTTTTTCTCAGTGTCATCTTTTTCAACTTGCTATATCTCGAAAACCAATGCCAAAACTTTTTTTCGTAAAATCGTAATAACTCGTTGTGGTTACAAGCAACCCCCTTATGTTTATATATAATTTTATTTTGAAATTGTGTAACTTTGTAAAAAATTGTTACACTCTTTAAAAAATATCTCTGCATAGTTACAAGAAACACGAAATGAAAAATGACCCTTCTGGTTTAATGTAGATTTGAAAAGTACATTAAATTATCCTCAAAATAACATGTTTAAAAAAAAATACAGTTGAGTAACGGGAAATGCCATAGTTTTTTTTTTATTTTCCTTTGTGTGTGTTTTTTTTCGAAGAAAAATACTTATATTATGTATTGGCTGCTTTCAAATATATTTTAAATTTACTATAAATACGAAAAATGTTTTCACTTGACTTAAGGTTTTTTCAATTTTTGAAATTTTGAAGAAAATAGAAGCATCATTGGTCTTTGATCAAAGCTTTAAAATGGGACAAAAAGAAAAAAATAAACGGTTTATATAAATATCTCCTTCACAGATAGCGTTAAACTTACAAAGTCACACAGACGTCACTGAAGCATTTCATTATTTTAAAAATATCTTTTAAATGAATATTCCATGATGTCATGGACCTCACTTTTACCTGATCCCAACGGAAATTATCCGACCCTTCTAACCTCATCGGATCGGACAGAACCGAACCCGCTACCGGCTCTCTTCAAACCGTTCCTCTTGGTTAACCTAAAACAAACGAGAGTCAGGTTTTGTCGTCGTCGTCGTCTTTACCGTATCGAATGTCCCCAAGTAGTCGTGCCGATTCCCAGATCTTGGAAATGTGAGCTATGGATAAAATGGTTCTCCGTCACGCACCCCCCAAACCCCCATCGCTTGAAATAGTCTTTTGTTAGGTTAGAACCTAACCTCAAACAAACACATGCTCTATTTTTAAGTTCGGCTTCTATTTTCTGTGTGGGAAAACTTATTGAAATTTATGACCGCTGCAGTTTTCTTCTCCCAATCAAAAGACAATTTTCGAATATCCCCAAGTCGAAATGCGTCGTCGTCCGTCCGGTGGGGTGCTATTTCTGGTGCTCTGTCCACAAATCGGTTTCTATTCCCTAAAATGGCTGTTAGCAGCATCAGCATCAGCAACCGAAAATGTTGGAGCAATATGGCACAAGCATAAATTTTAATTATTATTTATAGCCTCTCCGGTCTAACCGGTATTTTATGAGAATTTCCGCCACCGAGTTTTGATGATGGCCCCAGAAAGTTTAACCCGGCGGCCAGAACATCTTGGTGCGAGCGAGCGGAGGAAATGGGCAGCTTTTGCCGAACTTAAAGCTATTCCAAAGCTGTTAACTGGAAACATGACTTTCCGGAGGGTGTGATAAATAATCAAACTTTATCGTAAAGTGGCATATTACGGCTGGAAGGTCAAAGGATTCGTCCGGAATGTGCGGCATGTAAATCATCGCAGCGTTGGGAACATACAGTTGTGGAATGGCGTTGGAATGGGGAATATTTTAAATGCGTTGTATGTCGAGGCACAATGCCCTTATGATAATCAAATGCCGAATAATAATTATAGGAATTTGGGTAATATGAAACAAATGAATGCACTTAAAAGTCCTTTTGTACAATTTTTTAGACTTTCAATCAAATTGTATTGTTAGTTCTCGTAGTGTCAAAGATCATAAAATGATATCCACAAAAATCACAAAGTGAGCAACTCTCTACAAAATCGGCCAATTTCGACCAATTTTATTTTTTGTATTTTTTTAATTTGTCTCAAACTTTTAGGGGGCCTTCCCTATGACCAAAGAAGCTTTTTCTAGTCTCCATACAATTTTGGCTGCTGTCCATACAAAAATGGTACGTAAATATTCAAACAGCTGTAACTTTTGAGAGAATTTTATGATCAATTTGGTGTCTTCGGCAAAGTTGTAGGTATTGTTGAGGACTTTTGAGAAAAAAATAGGTACACGGAAAAAATGCAGATTGTTTTATCAACTTTTTTTTCACTAAAACTCAATTTCCCAAAATACATATTTTTGTATTTTCGAGATTTTTTGATATGTTTTAGGGGACAAAAATCCGCAACTTTTGAGCCATAGAAAAACATGATCAAAAAATCTGCCGCCGAATTATGATTTTTTGAAAAAAATGTGGTTTTTGTAAAAAAATGAAATTTAATGCAAAAACATTTTTTTTAATGTTAAATTTAATTTCCAATCGAAATGTTCTGTACAGATTTTTTGATAAAGGGCTCTGTTTTAAAGATAAGGCCATCGAAAATTTGATTTTAGCGAAATATTTGCAGTTTTTCGATTTTTAAAAATAGTGAC
The DNA here is from genome assembly GCF_016801865.2 of Culex pipiens pallens. Taxonomy (NCBI): domain Eukaryota; kingdom Metazoa; phylum Arthropoda; class Insecta; order Diptera; family Culicidae; genus Culex; species Culex pipiens. The sequence goes on along the minus strand of NC_068938.1, from coordinate 192,621,764 downwards.
CATGAGTGACCATTTCTAAATTTTTTTTAAAGGTCAGAAAATTTGCTATAAAATTGTCTAAGAAACATTGAAGATTGGACCTCGGGTTGCTGGGATACAACCGCTTTAAGGAAAAGAAACACGAAAATTGAAGTTTTCTAAGCCTCATCAAAACAACCTACCATTTTGTAATTTCGATATTTTAGCAATGCAATGGTCTGGTTTCCAATCTTAAAACATAAAACATTTGTCAAATTTTCCGATCTTTTCGAAAAAAATATTTTGGAAATTTTTCATGTCACGACTAACATTTTTAAAGGCCTAAACACTGAATAGTACGCCCATTTAAAATGCTAGTCCTGATTTAATTTTTTTTCAAAATATTTTTAATTTTTTTTAACTTCAAATTCAAATTGTTGATGTTCGCTCGTGTTTCAACTAAACCTCGTGAAAATTTCAGCAGAAGTATTTCGAAATGTCTACTTTCAGAAGCTTTTTGAAAATTTCGACCGACACTCACTATTTTGATATTCCCAAAAATATTGATCATTTTTAGCACTTAATCATGATATAGTATTTCAATATAAAATTTCAGCCAGATTCATTTACAACAAAATAAATTTCAGCGGTATTAGACGGGCCAAAGCGAAAAAAGCGCAATGTCATATACTTTTGGCCAGTAAAAAAAACGAAAGAACTGGCCAAAAGTTTATGACATCCAAAAATTTACGAGCAATGTCCCGAATGTCATACACTTTTGGCCAGCACTGTAATTTGCCTTCATACTTCATCTCATGATTTCTCGGAAAATATTGGTTCGAGTTACAATGCCCAAAAATAAAGCCTTTTAGGAAATCGTTTGAACTTTTCATGAAAGGGACCATCCATAAACCACGTGGACACTTTTTTAGGAATCTCGAACCCCCCCCCCCCCCCCCTTCGTGGACAATTGTCCATACAAAAAAAACATTTTTATATGGAGCGTGGACAATCGCCATACCCCCCCCCCCCCCCCCCTAAAGTGTCCACGTGGTTTATGGATGGTCCCAAAAAAAATTTCAAAAATTGAAATCGTCCAATTTGAGTTTTTTTATTACCTATAGAAAAATATTTCAAAAACATTAAACATCGATTAGAAAGTCTTCGCGACTGAGTCATTTAAAATATTGGGTTTTTCACAAGACTGTACTTCAACGAAGTTGTATTTCAGCAAGTCCAAAAATAAAAATTGCTTAAATTTTTCTCAGCTTTTCAAAAATATATTTTCAGGAGTGCTTTTCTTTAATGGAATATATGCAAATGTGCACAAATTTCGAATGTAACGAACGAAACTCTGATAATCTGTGTTTTCAACAACAAATATCCTTTAAAATTTTGCTAAATCATTACTATTTCAATATTTCCCATAAATCATCATTTTTTCCACAAAACCATTGTTAGAGTTTTTGCAAAAAATGTGTTTTTTATCTCCATGAACAAATAAAAAATATTGAAGACCTACAAAAATTAGTTTTTGAGGAGTTTCAGTGATAACAAGTAGGATAAAAAATCACAATATAATACAGCTAAATATTTGTAAATTTTCACATAATCATCTTCCATAGCTAGCCCCTAAATTTGTTTTTCATTTATTGTTTGTATGTTTTGTTGTATGTGAGATCATCACGAAAAAAAACTTTCCTAATCAAAAATAAAGTCTCGGCACATTAATCAAAAGTATGCAAAGTTCTTTTTGAAATAGATATAACATTTAAAAATGAGGAAAAAATCAACCATGGCATCACTGCCAAATAAATGTTGCTCATGATTGATCAAAAGTCGGTTTTTAAAATATCAAAAAATTTATAATAATCAAAAATAGTGTTTTGCGAAAATAGATTTTTCTTTGCATTGATTTTAGAATTTTTGGATAATATTTTTGAATGGGTAGTTTAATTTTTGAACGAACAAATCATTGACGAAAATAGTTTCATTTCGTTTTTAGAAAGACCCCTACAAAGTTTAATGTTAATTTAAAAAAGTTCAGACATTAATTGATATCTGAAATTCTAGTTAATTACTATTCTTTAGAGAATAAAAAATAAACTGTGTTTTTTCATAATTTCATTTCAATATAGTTAATTTTTATTGTTCCTTGACTAACAGAACTGGGCCAATCCAGTATAGAGTTCTGATCTTTTCAACTGTGTCTTATACACGAATGGATTTAAATAAAGTTAATTTCGAATAAAATCTGAAAACAGGAAAAAACTCGCAAAAAAATGTGTAAATTTAAAAACAAAATTATTGATAAACCACGATAACTTGCTTATTAAATGACATGCCTTTTTCACTACTGTCTTGAGTGTTTATTAGCCAGAACTTTATTCAATCATTTGAAGATTATTTTGAGAAAATTCGAGTAGCCACAAAAAATCAAAAATAAATGGATTTGAATTCACAAATTACGATTACATAAATCGAATTTAAAGCTATTTGCGATGGTTTACTACATCATTGAAAAAAAAAGCTTCGGATATTTTTTTTTTGTATATTGTAGGAATTTCATGAAAAATCAACAAAACTTCAAAATGTAATCATAGTCATTCCATTAGAATAAAAAAAATAACAAAAAATATACAGAAAACAAGTGATTTTTGTTTTAAAAATGTTTTTTTTTAATCAGTTATTTCGAGATTTTTATCAAATTGAATAATTAGCCTTTTAATTACTAGACAATATAATGTTCACATTTCTTATTATGTAAATGCTCAACAATAAAATAAAACTAACGAACTTACTAACTACCGTCATCAGGGGTGACATTGGGTCTGGGCGGTGAGATTGGGTCATACAAATTTTAACAGTAAAGTAGCAGCAGTAAAAAAAATCAAAATAATATTTTATGTGGGAATCAGTGATGTCAACCATCACGACGCTCATTTTTGGTTCGCGGCACATTTTTCGTTTGTAGTGCTTTTCAGTTACGGAATTCGACAAAATGGTGTTTGAAGCACTTGTAGAACTCACCAACAGCAACATTTCTTCAGAACATTGTATAGCTGTAAAATTCATACGCAAAAAGTTACAAGAAGATTCCAGACCTCAGGACCAATGGTTCGCGATGCTCTCGTTTGCCTATCACATTTTTGTATTTATCAAAAATCAATACTATGTTCAGCAAAGTTGTACGATTTGGTGTGTTCTACAAGTCCTTCATACACAACTTTGTCAAATTCCGTAACTGAAAAATACTACAAACAAAAAATGTGCCGCGAACCAAAAATGAGCGTTGCGATGGTTGACATCACTGGTGGGAATGCGTACATCTTTCATTTCAGAAATTATGTGTATTACACCACTCAAAATGTTTAATTTTCTTCCGGAGTAATGCCACCTTTTCACCTCCGAAAATAATATATTTTTTACTGTGTAGCAACAGAATTTCAGTTTTAAATAATCCTCAAAATAAGTATAAATACACATAAGTCCCTATTTTTTTCTCTAGCGGGAACTATCGACAAAATGACAGCTCAATATCAATTCCAAGAATTGTTTCTAAACTTCATTATCCCGGTACAAGAATCGAACTCACGACCTCTGGATTGAAATTCCAGCACGCTACTAATTGAAACCCATCCCCTACCGGTCAGTTTTCACAATTAGCACATTAACTCTTTGAAAGGATCTGACTTTTCCGATCCAGAATTCCATGACGAATTAAGATTTCACTTATAAATTCGCAGGAAAATAAATAAGACCATTTGACTGTGATTAAATTAAATTTACCTGATGTAAATTAAAATTAAAACAAACTTTCATTATTGATTTGGCATTGTCAAATTCAATTATATTCACAATGTCGTCTTTTGCGTTCTCAATTTATTTTTCCAGCCCAAAGTCCTCCTAAATTATTCAGACTTTGTTTGCCAGACAAAATCTCCAAATCTACATTTATTCCAATCAATGCGACTCTACTCTCGGTCTGAACAAAGCCCACTTTCTGTGTTTCTAAACAGAGTAACATATCAAGTAGGTTTCGTCCAAATCCCGCGGGATCATCATGACAAGAGACTCGGTTCTTAAATTTAGTCCTAACCGAGCCTCTCGGCTCAGCAGCCGGCAAAGGAAGACATCAAATTTAATAATTCATAAATAGGGAGGCACTCCACTTGCTTGCTGCAGCTGTGCGCCGAAGGAATCTACCGATTCTTTGTGTCCTGCCCGGAAAGAGAGATCCCGGAATAACAAGTGGAATCTTTTCTTAAGAAGCGCCGGAAGTGTCTTCGCTATTCTATTTTTTTTTGCTTCAATAAAGCTTAAGAAACGGACAATTCTAAAAGAAGTGACTTTTATGGTGATGAGGAGCCACAAACAGCAGCTCTCAGTGCGTCGTAGTTGGGCTGACACGTGCCGGCGGTCTTATCTTGCACGGGTTGATGACTATCTTGGCCGGAATATGGCACTTGTTCACGTGCCACGGCCACGATGGGTGGAAACTGTGCAGTTTCGTGGTCGATGAGTTATGGCGACGGAGCGAATTTATTAAACAATTAAGGGAAAACTAGGGTCCACGAATATGGACTGATTGTGACTAAGTTTTTTTTGGTGCAATTTTGGGTTGTCGGTGAAGATTGGTGGCACGTGTCGAGGGAAAGTTTTGGGGGGGGGAATTGCGCAAGCTACACGCAAAATACAAGTGGATTATTATGCTGAGATGGTTGACATTTTTGACCATTATGATAACAAAGATCTTGGAATGCAATTAGAGTGGGACAAAGTGTCCGCTATTGGCAGGTTAAGAGGGTTGCAAACAAATGGGTCAGCAATATTTGGAGAAGCCCATTTATCATACATATTTCTTAAACGCATATTTATTTTATCATGTGTATTAAACACACGATTTCAGTAAGATTTATTTTTTGGCAATATTGATTCGATTAACATTGAACTATTTTGAGTTAGAAAATATATTCAAAAACAAAAGGCAGTTTCAAAAAGCAAGGTTTTGTTTGAGAGTTCTCTAGTGAAATCAATAGAGCAGTTCTCTACGGAATCGGTCTTTTTCTTTAATTTTAATTTTGGTATTTTTTAATCCGGCTGAAACTTTTTTGGGGCCTTTGGTATGCCCAAAGAAGCCATTTTGCATCATTAGTTTGTCCACATAATTTGCCATACAAATTTGGCAGCTGTCCATACAAAAATGGTAAGTGAAAATTCAAAAATCAGTATCTTTTGAAGGAATTTTTTGATCGATTTGGTGTTTTCGGCAAATTTGTAGGTATGGATATGGACTACACTGAAAAAAAATGATACACGGTATAACAAATTTTGGTGATTTTTTATTTAACTTTTTGTCACTAAAACGAAATATTGGTCGCAAAATTTTTCAATTTCATTTTTTGATGTAAAATTAAATTTGCAATCAAAAAGTACTTTAGTGAAATTTTGATTAAAGGCACCGTTTTCAAGTTATAGCCATAGGTTACTTTTTTGAAAATAGTCGCAGTTTTTCATTTTTTAATATTAATGCCCATGTTTGCCCACCTTTGAAAAAAATATTTTCGAAAAGCTAAGAAAATTTTCTATATTTTGCTTTTTCGGACTTTGTTGATACGACCCTTGAACCTTGAACCCTAGTTACATGAAAATGGCTATAACTTGAAAACAGTGCCTTTTATCAAAATTTCACTAAAGTACTTTTTGATTGCAAATTTAATTTTACATCGAAAAATGAAGTTGAAAAAATTTTACGACCAATATTTCGATTTTTTGAAATGTATTGATTAAAAAAATCATAACTCGGTTAAAGATTTTTTGCCCATTCTGGAAATTTCTGAAAAGTTGGCATTTTATGTCCTCTAAAACATATCAAAAAATAAAAAAAATTAAAATGGTGTTTTTTTGCAAATCAAGTTTTATTAAAAATCACCAAAATTTTGTTTACCGTGTATCATTTTTTCAGTGTAGTCCATATCCATACCTACAACTTTGTCGAAGACACCAAATCGATCAAAAAATTCCTTCAAAAGATACAGATTTTTGAATTTTTACATATCATTTTTGTATGGACAGCTGCCAAATTTGTATGGAAAATTATATGGACAAACCAATGATGCAAAATGGCTTCTTTGGGCAAACCAAAGGCACCAAAAAAGTTTCAGCCGGATTAAAAAATACAAAAAAAAACGAATGACCGAAATCTCAGAGAATTGCTCAATACTTGAGTTTTTTTTAAAGGTCCAATAAACCAAATTTTCAGTTTTTGCTTTTTGGGTGTTTTTTAATACCCCTGACTCAAGGCGGTTTCAAAAACACCCAAAAAGCAAAAACTGGAATTTTGGTTTATTGGACTTTTTCAAAAAAAAAAAAACTCCAGAATAGTGATAACGAAAAATGAAAATCTCCCCGATATTTTTCAAAGTATTTGTCCCTCGAGGGGACAAATTAAAACGAGGGGGAAGCAAAAAGGGGGGTTGACAAAAACCTTTTTAAATGTTTGTACTAGCCTTTTAATTTTAAATCAAATCTCACCGTTTTAAAGTTCCCTTTCATTATTTTTTCGGTTTGCTTACAATGTATGTCCATCTACAAAAAAATGACAGGATCATAGGAGGCAAAAAAACTATTTTCCTGAAGATGTATTAATGTAACTGAAATTCCATTCAAAATCATGAAATTGATTTTTACATACACAGCAAAAAATCCGATGGTAAAATCGCATGCAAAAGCATGCACATCACCTTCGTCAAAATAAACACTTAATATTACAAGCTGCATGTACAATTTTTGTAAACACAAAAAAAGTTGCAACCGACGGAATTCAAACCCAGCACCCAGAGTGGCACCTTAGCCCGCTCAGCCATCAGACCGATGAAAAACGTAAAGGATAAACGTATATGTGAGCTCCACATTTCGGTCAAGTAGGTTTCCCATACTGATGGGCTACATATTTCAGGATGTAATATTACACAGATTTTCATAGAATAATGCAAAATTTATTTTACACTCAGGCCTTTTACACGCAGCTGGATTACTACTTTATTTGCTGTGTAGGTAAATTCTCTTGATGTTTTGAATTCATAGATTATGTCTTGTTTTAAACTATTAAACTTTCATTGAAAAACTAACAAAATCCACCTATGTGGTTGGAGCCTTCCTCACTCATTACCAATAATGGCTGCACACAATTTTCATCTATTTTCTAGATCCGGAATAAAAAAGTATATCAATATCACTTAAGTGGCCATATCTCGAGAGAGGGTTGCCAGATCTTCAATGTTTTGAACTCGTTGGAAAGGTTTTTTGAAAACCTAACCAACGATGGGTCAGATGATGGATCCGGACATAGTTTACATACATTTAAGTCATTCGTCCGTACCCGGGCGGAAAGTGAGTTGGTGGATATATCTTATATATAACTTCGAACTATCTTGGCTTGTTTATTCGCATCTTGCTGTAAACTCCTCGAGTTATGACGACTTTTGAAACCGACTGCGTATCATGGAAAGTATATTCCATGATCATACTGCATTATCTACAGTTGATATTGAGGTGTTAGTGGTAGTTTTTTTGGACTTAGCAAAAATTTCGAAAATTTTATTTTTTCCAAAATTTTACCCGAACATCATGAAATGATTATTTTGACTTTATTTCAAATTTATGCTGAACTTAGAAAAATTTGCAGTCACTGACATAATTTTCAATTTCCGACACTTAGAATAATTTTCATGAGCTGACATTTTAAAGTTTGATTTTATTTATGCTGGACTTTGAAATTTTTGCGTATATTTTTCAATTCTTTACTTTTACAGAAAAAGCATTTTTTTGGGACTAAGAAAATTTTTGGGAGTTTGGAAACATGATAAATTATTTTGATGTTTATTTTTGCTTTGAACCAAAATTTCGGAAAAATCGACGAAATTACAGGAAATTTTTGTCCGATTTTTACAACACATCAGTTTGTTCCTAAAATAATGTCCCTAACAAAACGTCTTCATTGAAATTTCGAAATTCGAAAGTTGGTTTTTAATAATTATTGATATACCCCCTACAAAAATCGTTCCGGCACTTAGAAAATTTACGGGATCCGTATCACGACAAGATTTTTGGTAGAATTAATTAGATTTTCAGGACTTTGCGAAATTTTTGCTCTCAGCCAGTTGAATATTTTTCAACATTTTGAAAAAATATTTTGATAAGAAACATTACCAGGCTTTTTGAAATTTTACTGTGGAATTTTGGACTTATGCAATTTTAGGAATATTTTCATAGACTTTTATTTTTAATTTAAAAAAAAATGGAATATAGAGACTTTGGATTTTTCGTGATTTGGAAAATTATTGTGACATTTTGGCAATTCAACGCTTTCTCCACAATTTTTTAATGAGTTTTTTAAGTAAAATAATTTTTCAACTTTGAAAAATCTTGTTTTGATGTAAGTGCGTATATTCCTGCAATATTACTCATATTTGTGAAGAGGAAGAAGGGGGGGGGGGGGTATGAATAGTGGCAGGGTGCATTAAAAACCAATAAAATTATTTTTGGGATCAAAATCTACTTTATGAACTTGATATGATTTTTGGAAGATTTCAGTTGTTTGCTACTATAAACTCAACTTGATGTGGCATTGTTGGTCAAATAAACTCAACAAGATTTTTCGCAGATACACCTCGAACAATTTATGTTCGTGGCCATGTTCGGTTATCTCTTAACCATACCCTGTGAACTTGACTTGTTCGTGTTTTTACGAACATGGGTAGATTTTTCCATGATGCAACTTTCTGCCCCCCGATCAGAAAATTACATCTTACGGTAAACTTGTCATGTTGCCAAAAACATGAAGATGACATGTTTCCAGAACGCTTGACTTAAGAGATGTAGAAACATAAAATGTAACATGAGTTACTCTACGAAACATCATAAAAATATCAAACCAAGTTGACATTTTGAACTTAAAAATATCATGTCATGGTACCGAAAAATATCATCCAGGAACATGAAATAATCATGGCCAATTCTGCTTTTTCCTGAAAAAAATGGTGCGAAAAAATATCATCCAGAAACAAAAAAAATCAAGACAGGTTCAGGTTTTTGCCTGAAAAAAACTGTTCGTAAAAATGTCATCCAGAATCATTAATGTATCATGAAAAGTTGTGATTTGTGAAGAAATCTTACAAATCCATATTTCGCAACTTCCCATGATACATTTTTATTTTCAGATGGTATCTTTCGATAGAAAACTTAAAAGGGCTTATTTTTTAAGCAAAAGTCCATCGCACTATCTGAACTGAGTACACCCTTACCAAAAAACATGATTTTCTGAGTTCAATATCTCACTTTTCATACGATTTTTTGAGTTCAACCCATATAACCATTTTTAAGCTTGTAGTACCTGAACTCAAAAAAATCGTATGAAAAGTGGGATATTGAACTCAGAAAACCATGATTTTTAGTAAGGGTGTAAGCCCAATACACTGTTTACAAAAATAGTCAGAAAAAGAGAGAGAGACGTAACATGCGCGCACAGTGAAAGCGTACTGTGAAAAAAACATTGCGTATAAATTGAATTAATTATCAACATTGATATTTAAATTGAATCGATTTATATATTGAGTTTTTCCCATTAATATTCATTTTATATTAATTCCACAAAACTCAGTTACAATGTGTATTTTTTAAGGGACACCAGTCTTATCTATTTTTTGAAAGTTTTGTTAATAACTTTCAATCAATCAGTTATTAAAATGATGTACACAGAAAAAAGTTGAATTTTGGAACGTTGAAAATTTGGTATGTTGAAAATTACCTCTTTTTTTGACATATATTACATAAAAAATGTTTAAAAATGTGAACCTGATGAATATTCATCAATAACTGATGAAAATTCATCATTTTCTGTGGTAAAACTAATCATTTATTTTGCCACAACATCTGTCACCATTCCCTGATGAATATTACCATAATTTTTTTCTGTGTACTGAAAGTCAACAATATTTTTAAATGTAAAAAATATTTGAAGAGATTTATTAAATATTTAAATAAAATTTCACTTTATTTGATATTGCAAGTTACATACATCATCAGTTTTTCAATGTAATATAAACAACTTTTTGTTGGCAAAAGTTACATTGACTTTAACATAATCTACTTCTAAAAAAATCTATTTATAAACATAAAAACGATTCATGTCCAAATTCTTTAAAACACTGAAATAATAAAAGCAAATCAAATATTGAAGAAAGGTGATGTTCTTTCTTTAGTTGAATTATTTGCTCAAAACCAAAATCTTTCTTTGAATTAAACAGTTTCTTAAAGTACTCCTCATCTCAGTTTAGGACAATTACTATACCAATATAATACTGCAACAACGTGAAATTTAAAAAAAAATCTCTTTACGAGAACGTCTTTTGAAACAATAATTCGCACAAAATATTCTAGTAACTTCCCAGAAAAAGATTTTCGAAGCATTGATTTGGTTTGAAAAAAAAATATATTTGCAAAAGTAACAAAATGAAGTTTGAACAGTGATAGGTTCACTTTAAAATAATATTTTTCGTACATACCTGGTTAATCCTCTTCAAATCCATTCAACCAAAGCACGGTTGCATCGCAGCTAATTTGTCTAATTAAACAAAATGCCAGATGCTGAATGTCCCGAAACATGCCCAGGTTGTGGTCCTGTTAAAGAAAACAAAACACAAAGTATCAATTTTCAAACAGAATTTCCAGGGCTTTTTTTTATCAAATAATCCAATATGATATAATAAAAATATAGAAAAGGAAAGCAAATAATACTTATCTGAGTCAAAAAATCGTTGAAATACTTCTTCCTACTAAGTATTTCGAACCAGCTTGTACCATCGATTCAGATGGACTCCACTTTCCACCTTCACCGGGAAACTGCTCGCGAGTCGCCCAATAGATTACCTCCTCCGAAATAACCAGAGAAAGGTTCTTCCTTCTGTCACGGACACCCCTAAAGGATAGAAGCAATGTCACATTGTCACGTCCTTGCCCCTGCCACACACTCACAATAATCAATTAAAAACGTAAACAAACCCCAAAGCACAGTCACATGAACAATCACAGGCCGCAGCCAGCACCAACGCGAATTTGTCAGTTTTTTTCTCGCTCACCCCCTCCGGAAACACCAAGAAAGTTTCATCCAGTTGTAATCACCCGTTCACCAAGAATACGTCAAACGTAAACAAACACACACGCACACAATCGCGCATTCGCGAAAACAATGTTCCCCCACAAATCAGGATTCCAATCACGCGACACAAAATCAAAACAAACTTTACCAGCTGTGTTTTCCTTCACCGAGAACTCCCGTGTCCTGTCAAATTCACCGAAATAGTTCCGGCGTTGATCCGTGTCAAGACAGCACCTGCATGAGGAGGAGGAGGAAGAAGGCCAAGTGACATTGAGGGCAAGAGGATTCCTCTTCTGGGTGCAGCTGCTTGGCCTGAACATTCCTTGCATCCGCCAACACTGAGCGGAACTTTTTCTTTGCCCCCAGCAGCCAAAACAGAAGCAATCACTTAACCACAATATATCGCGGCTCCCGAACGCCACGGACCGAACGAACACACACTCCCTCGGCCACAGAACGTACTCACAACCCGCGGCGATTCGCGGACTACAATTTATCCGCGGAAAACTACTGCGCGAAAACGTAAACAAACCAGCCCGCCACGAACGCAAAAGCTGTCTGTCTGCCGATTGCCGATTCCTGTCACGACATGTCTCGCGCGTTGCGTGCGAGCAGTGAACGAAAGAAGAGAGAAGAGAGAGAGAGCGAGCGCGTGGGCTCATTTTTGCACTTTGCGGTAAAATACTTTTTAATGTGATTAGTTTAACTAATGTATTTAAAGTAAATTAAAGTGAAAAAAAATCAATAAAAATTTCCATTAATAAAACTGGCAGTTTGCGGAGGAGTGAAAATTTTGCTAAGTCCAACGAAAACATAATGAAAAATAATTGTATCATCTCATAATTGACAGGTCGGTTTTTTTTCTAAGTCCCAAAATAATTGGGCATTCGAAATTTTGCTAAGTCCAGCGAAAACAAGATAAAACTAGAAAATATCATCTCATGATGGAGTGGTCGATTTTTTTCTAAGTCCCAAAATAAATTGGCTTTCGAAATTTTCCTAAGTCCAGCGAAAACTTGATCAAACATCAAAATATCATCTCATGATAAACGGGTTGAATTTTTTTCAAAGTCCCAAATAAATTGATTTTCGAAATTCTGCTAAGTCCAAAAATATCAAATAGAAATGAAAATAAAACATTTGATGATACACTGTTTAGGAACATAAAAAGTATCATGAATTTCGGCGGCCAATTTTTTAGTTTTTGGAACAAACAAAAATCATGCCATGTTCACAAAAACAACTCAAGTTATTTTTTTGTTCGTCCCATGATGCCCCCGGCCCGGGCAGAAAGTCGCATCATGGGACGAACAAAAAAATAACTTGAGTTGTTTTTGATATCATGGCATGTTTGATATTTGTTCCAAAAACTCTTAAAATGCGCGCCGAAATCTATGTTCCTTTCTATGTTTGTAGACTTTTTATCATTAGTTGATAAATTTTCATTTTCTCATGATATTACCGGACTTAGAAAAAAATCGAAAGCCGAATTATTTTGGGACTTAGAAAAAAAATTGACCTCTTTATCATGAGATGATATAATTTTGTTTTATCATGTTTTTGCTGGACTTAGAAAAATTTCGAAAGCCAAATTGTTTTGGGACTTAGAAAAAATTTCGAAATCTTTATCATGGGATGATATTATTTTGTTTTATCTTGATTTTGCTGGACTTAGCAGAATTTCGAAAGCCAAATTATTTTGGGACTTAGAAAAAATTTTGACTTCTTTATCATGAGATGATATTTTCTAGTTTTATCTTGTTTTTGTTGGACTTAGCAAAATTTTCACTCCTCGACAAAATTTCACTTTTCCGACACTTAGAATATTTTTGAAAACCCTGGATTATGAGATGATTTATAAAATTAATTTTTTTTTCAGGCGGGACTTACCTAAAATGGCAGTTTTGTTAATGGACATTTTTATTGAGTTTTTTTTACTTTAATTTACTTTAAATACACTAGTTAAACTAATCACATTGAAAAGTATTTTACCGCATATAAAATTTCATCGCAAAGCGCAAAAATGAGCCCACGCGCTCGCTCACTCTCTCTTTTCTCTCTTCTTTCGTTCACTGCTCGCACGCAACGCGCGAGACATGCCGTGACAGGAATCGGCAATCGGCAGACAGACAGCTTTTGCGTTCGTGGCGGGCTGGTTTGTTTACGTTTTCGCGCAGTAGTTTTCCACGGATAAATTGTAGTCCGCGAATCGCCGCGGGTTGTGAGTACGTTCTGTGGCCGAGGGAGTGTGTGTTCGTCCGTTCCGTGGCGTTCGGGAGCCGTGATATGTTGTGTTTAAGTGATTGTTTGTGTTTTTGTGGCTGGGGGGTGAAGAAAAAGTTTCGCTCCGTGTTGACGGGTGCAAGGAAAGTTTCGGCCAAGCCGCTGCACCAGAAAAGTAATTCTCTTGCCCAAGATGCTGCTGTGGATTAACGAGGAAAGGATTTTGGCGGATTCGCCAGGACAAGGGACAAGGGTTTGTTTACGTTTTTGGTGCAGTAGTTTTCCACTGATTAACAACAGCCCGCGAATCGCCGCGGGTTGTAAGTGCGTATTTTGGTCGTGGGAATGTGCGTTCGTTGGTGTCGTTTTATGTGAGAGTTGCGAAATGTTGTTATTTATGTGAAAGTTGATGTTTTTGTGGCTCGTTGGAGAAGAAAAAGTTACGTTAGCGGGTGCATTACAAAGCCGCAGTTCGCAGAATCGAAATCCTCCTGCCTGCATGTCGCTGGTCATCATTCCTCCTCCTCCTCCAGCAGGTGCTATCAAGACGCGGATCAACGTCGGAATGATTTTGGCGAATTAGACAGTTCTCGGTGGAGGAAAACAGCAGTTTCGATTTGTTTTGGTTTTTTGTCGTCGCGTCATCAGAATCGCGATTTGTGGAGGAACCGTATTTGGTCCGTGTGTTTTCGCGAGTGCGCGTGTGATTGTTTACGTTTCTGAACCTTCCTCTTGTGATTCCGGAGGAGATGATTAAATTGTGTGGCTCGCAAGCAGTTTCACGGAGGAAGATGAGTCCACCTGAAGTGGCTACAGATGTTAGTTCTACTAGTCAACCGACAAATATTTTTCGACGATTTTTAAAACTCAGATAAGTATTGCTTGTTTTCTTTTTCTTTGTTTACTATTGAATTTTTAATTGTTCCATAAATTTTGTTTGAGAATTGATGCTTTGTGTTTTATTTTCTCTTACAGATCTACCAACGGGCATTTTCTGGACATTCGGCTTCTAGAATTTTGTTTACTTTGACCAATCAGCTGCAAAAATGGATTGTGCTGCAATCATATGCTCTCTGGATGCATTTGAAGAGGATTAACAAGGTAAGTACGAGAATTATTATTTCAAAGTGAACCTATCACTTCAGTTTAGAAATTATTTCAAACATTTCAATGTTTGTTTAGCAAAGTTCAGTTTTTTCATACTGTTATTTATGCTGATTTTGAATACACATTATTGACTTTTGACAGATTGATATAAAATTCTGAAAATAAATTATTTATTGATAAGGATTGCATATATTTTTTTGATTCTTTCCTTTCAAGACCATATTTTTGTTTATTTTTTTTTTGTTTGGGAATTTTATAAATTTAAATGTTTGTATAAGACCGAGCCACGTTGCCCAGTTGTAACGCTTCCACCTTGACAATATTTGCAAATTTCTACACTTCTAATAGGTTTGCTAGAATTTCAGGAAAATTTTCAGCGGCCAATGCAAATAAATTAGTGCATTATTGATTTGTTTAGTTCAATTGTACAGATTTTCGAAGCTTTTTCTTTGACTTGGCTTTACAAAAAGTTTGATTTGTTTCAATTTTGTTAGTTGTATGCAATTTTGGATGTAATTTTTTGTTGCCCCCTGATTTTTCGGGCAAACTTCGAAGGGAGGAGTGACAAAAACTTTAAATAAAATTTTTACCAGCCTTACTTATTCACACTAAACTTTGAATCAATTCGAATTATACGGCAAATGATACAGTCATCCCACATATTCGGAACACCCACAAATTCGGAACACTTTTGTGATAATTTGTCAAAAGCATGCCAAATGCATCTTTTCTGTGTACCCTACTATTTTTAGGACCTTTATTTGGACATTCCTTTGCTATTTCATTTATATAAGTAGAACTTTTAAACAAAAAACTGCATTTCGAGACCATTTTATTCAGAGCAGCAAAACGCTGCTTCCAAATTGCCTGTTCCATAATTGTGGGATGTTATTGTGCCTCCCACAATTGTGGAACACCTGAATTTAACTGATATTTTCACAAAAAAAGTTAGCAGACCATTCATAAAACATTACTAAGCATGAGTTTTATTGGTTTCAGAATGTGAAGTCACTTTTTTTTTAAATATGTACCCCAGGAGCGATAAAAAAGATTGTTTACATCGTAAGAAAAAAATGTTCCGAATTTGTGGATTTCAAGGGTCAAAGTTTTTCTTCAAAAACTTGATATAAAACGATAAAATTTGCAGTTGTTCAATACAGCATTCGAAAGATCGCAAAAACAGCTTTCAAATGAAGGTAAAAGCGAATCATTATGTTCAATTATCGATTTTCTATGATTTTTTGAACATTGGCCGATCTGTAAACTGTTCCGAATATGAGGGATGACTCTATACAAATATTTAAAAAAAAATTAGATTGTCATTATGTTTAGTCTTCCAGCAGTTTGTTTGCCAGAGTTTTTAATTTTAGGCTTATTCAATAAAAATAATTTTTACTAGAAAATCACATTATATCATTAAATTAATTTGTTTTATTGAAATACAATTGAAAAACAGTCTATATGAAACTTATATTTTCTTACTGTGTATTACGCTTTCTAAAGCAACCAAATTATTACAGAAAAAAAAATATCTGGAAACATCACAACTTGTTATGAAACTTTTATGTTTTTGTATGATATTTTTCGTCCCATATTTTTCCAGGAAAAAAAATGAACTGGTCGGGATAATTTTATGTTTATGGATGATATTTTTCCGCACCATAGCATGATAATTTGAAGTTTCCAACACGAACTTAAGTTGATAATTTTTTGATATGCGTAGAGTAAATTATGTTCGCGTTTATGTTTGATTAACTCTTAACTGGAAGTTAACAGGTACTTGACATGTTTGTGTTTTTGCGAACATGACAAGTTTTCAGGAAGATGTAACTTTCTGCCCCCCGGGCGGAAAAATATCATCCATAAACATAAAATTATCCCGACCAGTTCATTTTTTTCCTGGAAAGATATGGGGCGAAAAATATCATACAAAAACATAAACGTATCATAACAAGTTGTGATGTTTCCAGATATTTTTTTTCTGTAATAATTTGGTTGCTTTAGAAAGCGTAATACACAGTAAGAAGATATAAGTTTCATATAGACTGTTTTTCAATTGTATTTTAATAAAACAAATAAATTTAATGATATAATGTGATTTTCTAGTAAAATTTATTTTTATTGAATAAGCCTAAAATTAAAAACTATTGCAAACAATCTGCTGGAAGACTTAACATAATGACAATCTAAAATTTTAAAAATATTTGTATACAGTCATCCCTCATATTAGGAACAGTTCACAGATCGGCCAATATTCAAAAAATCATAGAAAATCGATAACTGAACCTTCATTTGAAAGCTGTTTTTGCGATCTTTCGAATGCTGTATCGAACAACTGCAAATTTTATCGTTTTATATCAAGTTTTTGAAGAAAAACTTCGACCCTTGAAATCTACAAATTCGGAACACTTTTTTCTAACGATGTAAACAATCTTTTTTATCGCTCCAGGGGTACATATTTTTATAAAAATAATGACTTCACATTCTGAAACCAGTAAAACTCATGCTTAGTAATGTTTTATGAATGGTCTGCTAACTTTTTTTTGTGAAAATATCAGTTAAATTCAGGTGTTCCACAATTGTGGGAGGCACAATAACATCCCACAATTATGGAACAGGCAATTTGGAAGCAGCGATTTGCTGCTTTGAATAAAATAGTCTCGAAATGCAGTTTTTTGTTTTAAAAGTACTACTTATATTAATGAAATAGCAAAAGAATGTCCAAATAAAGGTCCTAAAAATAGTAGGGTACACAGAAAAGATGCATTTGGCATGCTTTTGACAAATTATCACAAAAGTGTTCCGAATTTGTGGGTGTTCCGAATATGTGGGATGACTGTATCATTTGCCGTATAATTCGAATTAATTCAAAGTTTAGTGTGAATAAGTAAGGCTGGTACAAATTACATTTAAAGTTTTTGTCACTCCCCCTTCAAAGTTGGCCCGAAATATCAGGGGGCAATAAGAAATTACATCCAAAATTGCAGGGTGTACCCCATTTGGCATAATGGACATTTGGCATAACGGGTTTTCAAGATGGACGTTTGGCATAATGGACGTTTGGCATAATTGGTCCAAGACATCAGGGACGTTTGGCATAATGGACATTTGGCATAATGGACGTTTGGCATAATTCGTTCAAAACCCATCAAGGACGTTTGGCATAATGGACGTTTGGCATAATTTTTGCTAGCTATTTTTTTCCTTTTTTCTAAGCAGATAACTTTACTTTAAAAATGATTTTTGTTTTCAAGAAATCTAGTATCTTTGTCATTTTCTCCCAATAGATGTATTTTTTTCCTTTTTTTTCTCAATAAAGCTTGAAAATGCAATTTTTCATAAATATAAAATGCATTTTTTTCTTAAATATATAATATTGAGATTTGTCTTCTTTTGAAATATTTTGCAGCTAATTTTTTGTATTCAATTATTCCTTCTTTTATTTTAAATTCAACCTAACAAAGTAATGTAAGTTTTGCCAGTCTTTGAAGTTTAGCAATAAAGATTTTATACTGTTTACCCTTTTCCCTCCTTTTTCAAATTCAACCTAAAGAATGTATGTACATTTTGCTCTTCTTTAACGAAATGCATTTAAATTTTTTAAAGCAATTTGCTCTTCTTTTATTTTAAAGCTAAAATAAGGTAAAATCTCTCAAAAAATGTGCAGTTTGTTTTTTTTTTCAAAATTTTGCAATCATTGTTTTTATGCAATTTTTTCTTCTTTAATATTCATCCTTAATAAAGGATGTACATTTTTTCTTTCTTTAAATATTTGACAAATGAGTTATGAAATTTTCCCTTCTTTTATTTTAAATTCAACTTTTAGAAGGGAAAATCTCTAAAAACAATACTTTTTGAAGATTTGACAATTAACTTCGTTTATGAAATTTTTTATAACATTTATATTTATTTATATAAAATTCAACTTATGGAAGGAAAAGTAAATTTAAAGATTCACATTTTGACACTCTTTAAATGTTTGACTATCGCAAAATTTTTATGTTTTTCACCTAAAAACGAAACTATTGGCACTACGCCCCCCGGGGCATGGCCTTCCTCTAACGTGGGATTTCTGCTCCAGCGCCTCTGACGAGACAGGAGAAACCGGGACCGACGTTTTACTTCACCATCCGATAGAAGCTCAGTGGATAAGGCGGGAATCGAACCCGCGTCTCATAGCATCATCAATGTTTTTCACCTACCCCTCTTAAAAATAACATTTAATCAGCATTATTTTTTTTTGGGCAGTTGTCCCTTCTTTAAGATTAGTATTGAATAAATAAAAGAAGGGAAAATTCCATAAACAACTTTATTGCAAAAATTAAACCAACAGAGAAAAAATGTGCAGAAATTATATAAATGTTTAAAGACAACATCTATAAGAGAATTTCCCTTCTTCAAGTTAAATATAAAAAATGATGGGAAAATTGAATAAAAAAACTTAATTGCAAAATATTTAAAGAAAAGCAATATCGACATCCATTCACCCAAAATACAGGATCGAGAGTATAATTCCATCAAAATTTATAGAGAGCTCAATGCTAAACTCGATAGAATAATGGTACCAACTCACACCTGCAAAACAATTAATTTAATTGATTAATTGAAACAGTAAATTTGCAACAAGAGTCATACATCGAAATCTGACTACTCTTGTGTCACCAAGCTGCTGTGGCCAAGGCAGTTTAGTCATTGAGTAAGTCTATTAAAGGTCTCTGGTTCATTTCCCGTAGAGAACACTTTTTGTTTTGAAGGATGAACTTTTTCTTGAAAATGGACTCGAGGGCATAATTCTCTCGGTCATCTAGAACTGTGTTTTCTGTGTCTGTGAATCTTTCCGCTAGTCTCGTGTCTGATGAGTGCTGCCCAGTTCTGGGGTTTCTTTAGATTAAATTCGAAAAAGAAGGGAAAAATGTGAATTTATTTAGAGATTTCCTTCTTCAAGTAAATTTTTGATCAGAAGAAGGGAAAATTGCATTATAAAAGCTCAATTGTCGAAAATTTGAAGTGGTTTTTCTCATCATGAATTTTATATAAAAGGGAAAATTTCATTTAAATAATTACTGCTAATTATATTGAAAGGGGAAAAATCTTAAGCTAACAAGAGATATTTTCTTCTTTATACTAATTATTTAATAAAAATATCAAAATTTCATTGAAAAGATTTATTGTGAATTATTCAAAAAGGAAAGAATTGACTATTGGGGAAAAAATATAGAGATACCTAATTTTTTATAGAAAAAAAATGATAATCTCTTAAAGTCATATAAAAAAGGTAAAAAATATACATTTTCGTTCGTGAAAATGACAAATACTTAACAAAAAAAAACAAGCTAGTAATAATTATGCCAAACGTCCATTATGCCAAACGTCCTTGATGGTTTTTGAACGAATTATGCCAAACGTCCATTATGCCAAATGTCCATTATGCCAAACGTCCCTGATGTCTTGGACCAATTATGCCAAACGTCCATTATGCCAAACGTCCATCTTGAAAACCCGTTATGCCAAATGTCCATTATGCCAAATGGGGTACACCCAAAATTGCATACTACTAACAATATTAAAACAAATCAAACTTTTTGTAAAGCCAAGTCAAAGAAAAAGCTTCGAAAATATGTACAATTGAACTAAACAAATCAATAATGCACTTATTTATTTGCATTGGCCGCTGAAAATTATCCTGAAATTCTAGCAAACCTATTTGAAAGTGTAGAAATTTGTAAATATTGTCAAGGCGGAAGCGTTACAACTGGGCTACGTGGCTCGGTCTTATACAAACATTTAAATTTATAAAATTCCCAAACAACAAAAAATAAACAAAAATATGGTCTTTAGAGGAAAGAAACTAAAAAATATATGCAATCCTTATCAATAAATAATTTATTTTAAGAATTTTATATCAATCTGTCAAAAGTCAATAATGTGTATTCAAAATCAGCATAAATAACAGAATGAAAAACTAAACTTTGCTAAACAAACATTGAAATGTTTGAAAGAATTTCTAAACTGAAGTGATAGGTTCACTTTGAAATAATAATTCTCGTACATACCTTGTTAATCCTCTTCAAAAGCATCCAGAGAGCATATGATTGCAGCACAATCCATTTTTGCAGCTGATTGGTCAAACTAAACAAAATACTAGAAGCCGAATGTCCAGAAAATGCCCTTTAGTAGATCTGTAAGAGAAAATAAAACACAAAGCATCAATTCTCAAACAAAATTTATGGAATAATTAAAAATTCAATAGTAAACAAAGAAAAAGAAAATAAGCAATACTCATCTGAGTTGATTACGGGTTTTGATTGATATTTTTCGGTAATCATAAAAATAACGGTGATCAAAAATCGTCCAAACTCATCTGAGTTTTAAAAATCGTCGAAAAATATTTGTCGGGTTTCAGGTGGACTCATCTTCCTCCGTGAAACTGCTTTCGAGCCACCTTCTCCGGAATCACAAGAGGAAGGTTCATCCTTCTATCGCTGACACTCCAAAACGATAGAAACAATGTCACAGTTTCACGTCCAGTCCCCAATCACCACCATGAACGCAGAAACGTAAACAATCACACGCACACTCGCGAAAACACACGGATCAAATAAGGTTTCCCCACAAATCGCGATTCTGCTGAGATTCAGCTGATTGGTCAAACTAAACAAAATACTAGAAGCCGAATGTCCAGAAAATGCCCTTTAGTAGATCTGTAAGAGAAAATAAAACACAAAGCATCAATTCTCAAACAAAATTTATGGAATAATTAAAAATTCAATAGTAAACAAAGAAAAAGAAAATAAGCAATACTCATCTGAGTTGATTACGGGTTTTGATTGATATTTTTCGGTAATCATAAAAATAACGGTGATCAAAAATCGTCCAAACTCATCTGAGTTTTAAAAATCGTCGAAAAATATTTGTCGGGTTTCAGGTGGACTCATCTTCCTCCGTGAAACTGCTTTCGAGCCACCTTCTCCGGAATCACAAGAGGAAGGTTCATCCTTCTATCGCTGACACTCCAAAACGATAGAAACAATGTCACAGTTTCACGTCCAGTCCCCAATCACCACCATGAACGCAGAAACGTAAACAATCACACGCACACTCGCGAAAACACACGGATCAAATAAGGTTTCCCCACAAATCGCGATTCTGATGACGCGACGACAAAAACCAAAACAAATCGACACTGCTGTTTTCCTCCACCGAAAACTGTCAAATTCGCCAAAATCATTCCGGCGTTGATCCACGTCTTAACAGCACCGGCAGGAGGAGGAGAAGGAGGAACGATGACCTGCCGCATGTAAGCAGGAGGATTTCGCTAACATAACTTCTCCACAGAGCCACAGAAACATCAACTTTCACATAAATTACAACATTTCGCAACTCTCACATAAAACGACACCAACGAACGCACATTCCCACGGCCAAAATACGTACTTACAACCCGCGGCGATTCGCGGGCTGTTGTTAATCAGTGAAAAACTAATGCACCAAAAACGTAAACAAACCCTTGTCCCTTGTCCTGGCGAATCCGCCAAAATCCTTTCCTCGTTAATCCACAGCAGCCCCCCGCCACAAAAACACAAACAATCACTTAACCACAACATATCACGGCTCCCAAATGCCACGGAACGAACGAACACACACTCCCTCGGCCATAGAACGTACTCACAACCCGCGGCGATTCGCGGATTACAATTTATCCGCGGAAAACTACTGCGCGAAAACGTACACAAACCAACCCGCCACGAACGCAAAAGCTGTCTGTCTGCCGATTGCCGATTCCTGTCACGACATGTCGCGCGCGTTGCGTGCGAGCAGTGAACGAAAGAAGAGAAAAAAGAGAGAGTGAGCGAGCGCGTGGGCTCATTTTTGCGCTTTGCGATGAAATTTTATATGCGGTAAAATCTAAGGGTTAATCACTTCGAGTATACTGCATACTGTGTATGGCAGCATACCATACGCGCGTACCATACGCGCATAATACTGGCTTGGTATGGTCAACATTTTGATACGATTTATACCAGTGTAGTTGTCAGAATCGTTCAAAATAGTAAACAAGGCTAGATTCTAAGCTAGATTGCACTCAACACAAGTTTTTTCGGCAATTTGAAAATAAAAAATGTGGAAATTTCCTAAAATTGTGGAAAAATGATCAGTTGGCCTAACAAGACGAAATTGAGTTGCGTTTATTTACTTATGATTTATGCATTTATTTATTACATTTATTAATTGAAACTTAAAATGTAAGGAAGTCTAATCCGGACGCAAAAATCCGGGTGAATTGTGTACGCTTGTTTGATAATGTTTCAAGCTTTACATTACAAAAATATTGTTCCTGTTTTTGCAGAAGTCCATATTAGCCACGGTTTAATGTACTCTTGTGAAAAATCTCCTTTCGAATCGTTTGGAACTCGCAAATTCAAGTTTCGCACAATCTTTGGCAGAGAGTAAACTATCATCTGGGGTGAAAAGGGACACCTGGAGCGATTTCAGCATATTGATTATAGTATTGATCCTCGATTGCATGGAATCCTGGAGCTTTCCTTGGATGATGCACAGCTGCTTGCGGAGGTTCTTTTCTTGTTAGATTCCTCTCTGACGAGATTTTCGTTTTTGAGCGCTTCAAACTTTTCGTCGTTTTTGGCAAGGATCTCCAAAGCCTGATCCCGTTCCGGATCCAGCTCGACGATCTTCTTTTGAGTTTAAGCAACCAGACACCTCCTCAAAGTGGCCTTCCGGTACAACGAATTACCTCGCGACGCAGTCCGCGCCACGACAACTCCTTGTTGGGAACCCCGTCAAACGAACCGTCTTTCCGGTCAAGAATCTTCCCCAACGAT
Organism: Culex pipiens pallens; assembly: GCF_016801865.2. Classification (NCBI taxonomy): domain Eukaryota; kingdom Metazoa; phylum Arthropoda; class Insecta; order Diptera; family Culicidae; genus Culex; species Culex pipiens. The sequence continues at coordinate 192,598,478 of NC_068938.1, read as the reverse complement.
ACAGTTCTGTGCTCGGTTCTGTGTATTTGGATGCTTCGACGAACTGTGCAACAGCATCTTGCCAATAGTATTTCCGTTCCCCAGCCATCATAATATTTATGAATTTAATCAGTAGATACTTGTCAAAATGTAGATAAAAATATACAAAATCCTAAACAACCACTTTTATTACAAAAAAAAAAGAAAACAATTTCGAAATCTAACCGAATCGGCAACAATAAATAACGATTGATGGAGACGGTGTCCTCTGTTCAACGGAATGTAGCGGAATCGTGCTCGTCACATTAGGCCAGATAAGTAGTAGCGGAAATGTTGCCGCCCTTGCCGGTCCAGTTGGTGTGCACAAACTTGACTTCTTGCCAAGCAGCTCGTACGTGTGCGCCTCAAGGTAGTCCCGCTGGGCCTGCAGCAGATTCGCGGACAGTCGCTCCGAGAGGTAGCCATCGAAGAAGCCCAGCGCGGCGGACATTACCGGCACTGGGACGACCTTACACCATCACTGCTGGTTCTTCACGATGGCGTTCTGGAAGAAGTTGTCCAGCAGCAGATGCGACATCGCCAGATTGCACACGAACGAGTTCCGAATGTTTCCGAGGAAGACACTGCGGATGATGCAACCTCCACGCCACATCAACGCGATTCCATCGAAGTTAAGGTTCCACTTGTACTCGTTGGAGGCCTTGCGGATCGTACGAGACGATGTTGGCACAGTACACGGCGCTGCAGATGTACGTGAGGAACGTCTTACGGTCGGCAACGTTTAGCTTGGGGACGGGCTGGCGAGTTGCTTGCTAGCCTTTGCACGTTCCTCCTATAGGGCGGACCGGCAACGCGCGAAGACTGCCTCGCCGATCACCGTAACCAAACGCCTCGGTGCAGAGGAACGATCGCCGTCCACTTGCCGATTCCCTTCTGGCCAACCGTGCCCCGAATACGCTCCAGCAACCAGCGAAGCAAACTTAACCTAACAATAAAAACAACAGCATCAGAGTTTGACGTTGAAAAATGTCAAAAGTTCCCACACTGAAATAAATCCTCGTGTTAATGATTAATATTGAGGTCCATACCATACGCACGATATCGAGTATGATACTGACTACATACACACTCCATACACACCTCAGTATCAGAAGTGATTTGCCCTTAGGGTAAAATACTTTTTAATGTGACTAGTTTAACTAGTGCATTTAAAGTAAATTAAAGTGAAAAAAAAAATCAATAAAAATATCCACTAACAAAACTGTCATTTTAGCTAAGTCCCGCTTGAAAAAATTAACTTTATAAATCATCTCATAATCCAGGGTTTTAAAAAATATTCTAAGTGTAGGAAAAGTGAAATTTTGTCAAGGAGTGAAAATTTTACTAAGTCCAACAAAAACAAGATAAAACTAGAAAATATCATCTCATGATGAAGAGGTCGAAATTTTTTCTAAGTCCCAAAATAAATTGGCTTTCGAAATTCTGCTAAGTCCAGCAAAAACAAGATAAAACAAAATAATATCATCTCATGATAAAGATTTCGAAATTTTTTCTAAGTCCCAAAATAATTTGGCTTTCGAAATTTTGCTAAGTCCAGTTAAAGCATGATAAAACAAAATAACATCATCTCATGATAAAGAGGTCATTTTTTTTTCTAAGTCCCAAAATAATTCGGTTTTCGATTTTTTTCTAAGTCCGGTAATATCATGAGAAAATGAAAATTTAACAACTGATGATAAAAGGTCTACAAACATAGAAAGGAACATAGATTTCGGCGCGCATTTTAAGAGTTTTTGGAACAAATATCAAACATGCCATGATATCAAAAACAACTCAAGTTATTTTTTTGTTCGTCCCATGATGCGACTTTCTGCCCGGGGCGACTTTCTGCCCGGGCCCCCGGGCAGAAAGTCGCATCATGGGACGAACAAAAAAATAACTTGAGTTGTTTTTGATATCATGGCATGTTTGATATTTGTTCCAAAAACTAAAAAATTGGCCGCCGAAATTCATGATACTTTTTATGTTCCTAAACAGTGTATCATCAAATGTTTTATTTTCATTTCTATTTGATATTTTTGGACTTAGCAGAATTTCGAGAATTAATTTATTTGGGACTTTGAAAAAATTTCGACCCGTCTATCATGAGATGATATTTTGATGTTTGATCAACTTTTTGCTGGACTTAGAAAAATTTCGAAAGCCAAATTATTTTGGGACTTAGAAAAAAATCGACCTCTCCATCATGAGATGATATTTCATAGTTTTATCTTGTTTTTGCTGGACTTAGTAAAATTTGGAATGCCCAATTATTTTGGGACTTAGAAAAAAAACCGACCTGTCAATTATGAGATGATACAATTATTTTTCATCATGTTTTCGTAGGACTTAGCAAAATTTTCACTGCTCCGCAAACTGCCAGTTTTATTAATGGAATTTTTTATTGAGTTTTTTTCACTTTAATTTACTTTAAATACACTAGTTAAACTAATCACATTAAAATTATTTTACCGCACTTAAAATTTCATCGAAAAGCGCAAAAATTAGCCCACGCGCTCACTCTCTCCCATTCTCTTCTCTCTTCTTTTGTTCAATGCTCGCACGCAACGCGCGAGACATGTCGTGACAGGAATCGGCAATCGGCAGACAGACAGCTTTTGCGTTCGTGGCGGGCTGGTTTGTTTACGTTTTCGCGCAGTAGTTTTCCGAGGATAAATTGTAGTCCGCGAATCGCCGCGGGTTGTGAGTACGTTCTATGGCTGAGGGAGTGTTTGTTCGTTCGTTCCGTGGCGTTCGGGAGCCGCGATATATTGTGATTAAGTGATTGCTTCTGTTTTGGCTGCTGGGGGCGAAGAAAAAGTTCCGGTCAGTGTTGGCGGATGCAAGGAATGTTCAGGCCAAGCAGCTGCACCCAGAAGAGGAATCCTCTTGCCCACAATGTCACTTGTCCTCCTTCCTCCTCCTCCTCCTGCAGGTGCTATCTTGACACGGATCAACGCCGGAACGATTTCGGCGGATTTGACAGGACACGGGAGTTCTCGGTGAAGGAAAACACAGCTGTTTAAGTTTGTTTTGGTTTTTGTGTCGCGTGATTGGAATCCTGATTTGTGGCGGAACATTGTTTTCGCGAATGCGCGATTGTGTGCGTGTGTGTTTGTTTACGTTTGACGTATTCTTGGTGAACGGGTGACAACTGGATGAAACTTTCTTGGTGTTTCCAGAGGGGGTGAGCGAGAGAAAAACTGACAAATCCGCGTTGGTGCTGGCTGCGGCCTGTGATTGTTCATGTGACTGTGCTTTGAGGTTTGTTTACGTTTTTAATTGATTATTGTGAGTGTGTGGCAGGGGCAGGGACGTGACAATGTGACATTGCTTCTATCCTTTAGGGGTGTCCGTGACAGAAGGAAGAACCTTTCTCTGGTTATTTTGGAGGAGGTTATCTATTGGGCGACTCGCGAGCAGTTTCCCGGTGAAGATGGAAAGTGGAGTCCATCTGAATCGATGGTACAAGCTGGTTCGAAATACTTAGTAGGAAGAAGTATTTCAACGATTTTTTGACTCAGATAAGTATTTTTTGCTTTCCTTTTCTATTTTTTTTAGTATATCATGTTGGATTATTTGATAAAAAAAACCCTGGAAATTCTGTTTGAAAATTGATACTTTGTGTTTTGTTTTCTTTAACAGGACCACAACCTGGGCATGTTTCGGGACATTCAGCATCTGGTATTTTGTTTAATACGACAAATTAGCTGCGATGCAATCGTGCTTTGGTTGGATGGATTTGAAGAGGATTAACCAGGTATGTACGAAAAATATTATTTTAAAGTGAACCTATCACTGTTCAAACTTCATTTTGTTACTTTTGCGAATATATTTTTTTCAAACCAAATCAATGTAGTCATAAATTTTATATTAATTGAATTGAAAAACCAAGATATATTGATCACAGATGGCTTCGAAAATCTTTTTCTGGGAAGTCACTAGAATATTTTGTGCGAATTATTGTTTTAGTTTTTTTTAAAGACGTTCTCGCAAAGAGATTTATTTTTTTAAATTTCACGTTGTTGCAGTATTATATTGGTATCGTAATTGTCCTAAACTGAGATGAGGAGTACCTTTAAAAACTGTTTAATTCAAAGAAAGATTTTGGTTTTGAGCGAATAATTCAACTGAAGAAATAACATCACCTTTCTTCAATATTTGATTTGCTTTTATTATTTCAGTGTTTTAAAGAATTTTGGCATGAATCGTTTTTAAGTTTATAAATAGATTTTTTTAGAAGTAGATTATGTTAAAGTCAATGTAACTTTTGCCAACAAAAAGTTGTTAATATTACATTGAAAAACTGATGATCTATGTAATTTGCAATATGAAATAAAGTGAAATTTCATTAAAATATTTAATGAATCTCTTTGAATATTTTTTACATCTAAAAATATTGTTGACTTTCAGTACACAGATAAAAATGATGGTAATATTCATCAGGAAATGGTGACAGATTTTGTAGCGAAATATATGATTAATTTACCCCAGAAAATGATAAAAAAAGGTGCAAAAAGGTGCAATCTAAAGAGCAGCTGCTTTTTGTAACTGTCTCCAGCGGGGCGGGTCCTACCTATTTAGCAGCACCATCTTCCACCGGAAGATTTTGGGGCCACCATCGTTCCGGTAGCCATCATTTGCATTCGACAAATCCGGTCATTTCGACAATGGAATTCTCGTTTTTATTCAGATAAGTATTGTTTGCTTTCATTTTGTAGTAGTTAATTATAATAATTATCGTAAAGGCGGAGAATTTTTACAAAAATGATTTGGATTTTCATTTGGGAATTGATACATTGTGTTCTCTTCTCTTTCACAGGATAGCAATTTCTATACAACCATCATCACATCATTGTATTCATCATATTGGATGGATTTAGAGATATTGTTATGTGAACATATCACTTTTTACCAATTGGATATTCAAAACATGTCAATTCCCGTTTGGTTTTTTTTTTAAGATAATGAGTCTTAATTAAAAACATTCATTGTGTTATTTTTTGAGATATTAACCTTAAAACTACCATTTAGAAAAACTGCATGCAAATTTTAATTCTAGATTACTTTTTAAAATGGTCCTATGTACAAAGGAATTCCATGGCACATTGGTGGTTTTGAAAAAGTAATCTAGGATAATTGATTGGCAAAAATAAAAAGGAATCTAAAAAATATGCAATTTATCATTTCAAATAGACGATTACACCACACGGAGAGACCGACCAGGGCAAATCTAAGAAAATCTTGGTTAATTTAACTAAAAGTATGGGTTAATTTTTTACACAGCTTTTTTTCAACAATCGATTGTTGATTTTGTTAACCCAAAATTGCTGACCACCAGTAACTAAAATTAACTAAAAAAATAGTTGGAATTGCCATTTTCGTTGGTTAAATGGCCGAAAAAAATTCTAGCAGTCGACTGCTAGAATATTTTTTTCAGAAAGTTAACTATTTTTTTTTTGTTTTAAGCTGAAATATTGTGGAATATTCTGTAAAAAACAGGCTGGGCCATACTTTTCAACTATTTTTCAACAATTTTTTTCGTTTTATTAACTGAAATATTTTTGCATGCTGCAAATTATAAGTGAATTATAACAAAACATTTCTTAATTAAACATAATTTATGTTAGTGTCGATATATATTTTCTTTAATTATCTAACAATACAGGCCGGGCTGAATTTCTAGCTATAATTTTAACTAATGTCTTACTTAAATACAGAAAAACATTCGTGCATGTAGTCAATAATTAGCTATTGTTAGCAATATTTTTATTGAATTTGCAGTAAATTTTATAATAATTCCTCACAAATTAATGCTGGGTGTTTTTATATTCGCATTTATTCTGCCTAAAATTTTAACTTTTTGTACTAATTTGTTTTTTGCATGAAGTTATTAAATTACTGTTAAAAAGCATCAAAACAAAACTTTTTATTATCTGTTATTATAAAACATGTAAAGTTTGATTAAAGTTTGAAAAAAATACGTTGCATAAATCTAAAAAAATAATAATAAAACATATTACAAATTTTGTTAAACATATTTATAAAAGATGTTTAATTTCTCGTGAATTCCTTGAAGATATTTCACCAAGTAAGTTATTATGTTGTATAAAATTAAGTGTTGTATTCACTTACCATCACTGTGCAATCATCCGATAAGTCATCATCATCTACAACGGTCTCAGGTTTAGTTATTTTTCACACAGAATTTACACCAAAACGAACCATTTGCTGCAAATAGACATATAAAATTTATTAGTAATTTGATACAAAATCCTTAATTTTGTCTATAAACTGAAAAAAGGATCGTAAATAAATGTAATTATAATGAGGAAAGAAGAAATATCAATAATGCTCCGTTTCCTGAAAACAATATTTTGAGTTTTACTTACCAGTTTATTTAGCAGTCTTCTATTAACAGCATTTTTAAAATATTTCTATCTTCTTTTGTATATCTTTTATAAATTTTATTTTTTAGACATTTCCCATCATCTCATTTTTATTTTGATATTATGTGTACTCATTTCCATATATTTTATGGTTGATGATTCTGAAAAAAAATGGTTCATTAAAATTGTATCCATCGTAAGCACGAAGGTTTTTGATTATTCAGTTTTCTAATTAAAATCACAACAGATAAATTGTTATGTAAAAATAAATCCATACTTACTTAGATTAACCAACCTTTTGTTAAATTTGCCCGTGCAAGTATTGTCGTGCAAGAGTTCGCCCGCCTCTTCCTTTCACTGCCCTTCCCTTTCCTTAAAACATTGTCATGAAGTCCCCTCGCATCAGAGGTCCTCATTGCGAATGTCCTCGTCTTGTTCTTCATAGTTTATCACCTGCAAAGAAATCATCAACAAACTTACTCACCAATTGCACCTCCACAGTTGCAACAGTGTTCACTTCGATTTGCACTTCAAAATTAGCCAAATAGTGTGATTTTCACCTTTCACATTCTCTCACTTCACAATTAACAACACAAACTCAACAAATCGACCGCTCTTGTTCGAATCCTGACTTCAAATGACAAACGTAAACAAACCCAAGTTCATCTTTTAAATAATCAACCAATTGATATTTACATTTAACCAAAAAAAATCTTGATTTTTCTAAAACCAAAGCTAACAGTCGAGCACGTTCATTCGAGTTCGGGAAATCTGTTAGCTTTTTGCCTTTAGCATTTTCAACAAACAGGTTATTAAATTATTACTGAATTTTGGTTGATTCAACTGAAAATTGGCCGTAACAAGTACGTTTTTGTGAAATTTACGAAAGTAAAATCAACAATTTTAATTGTTAAAATTTCTGGGCACAGTCTCTCCGTGCAGCTGTATGATTAACGCTTTTTTCATTCGTATTCATTCATACTATATGCACAATCACCTTCAATCAAAGTCATCTGGTTTATGGTACCCATGCTTATTAATGTTAATCCCAAATCAAACAAATCAATCAATTTTATATAAATAAGTTAGACTCTAGTACATTTATATATTTTCAGAAAAAAACGTCAATCTATCACTTGTTTTCAAAGTTCTTTTATGTTTTCAGATGACAGATTTCGACATTAACAAAACTTCTTCTGACTATTTTTGTAAACAGTGTATTGGGCTTACACTCTTACTAAAAATCATGGTTTTCTGAGTTCAATATCCCACTTTTCATACGATTTTTTTGAGTTCAGGTACTACAAGCTTAAACATGGTTATATGGGTTGAACTCAAAAAATCGTATGAAAAGTGAGATATTGAACTCAGAAAATCATGTTTTTTGGTAAGGGTGTACTCAGTTCAGATAGTGCGATGCACTTTTGCTTTAAAAATAAGCCCTTTTAAGTTTTCTGTCGAAAGATACCATCTGAAAATAAAAATGTATCATGGGAAGTTGCGAAATATGGATTTGTAAGAATTCTTCATAAATCACAACTTTTCATGATACATTAATGATTCTGGATGACATTTTTACGAACAGTTTTTTTCAGGCAAAAACCTGAACCTGTTTTGATTTTTTATGTTTCTGGATGATATTTTTTCGCACCATTTTTTTCAGGAAAAAGCAGAATTGGCCATGATTATTTCATGTTCCTGGATGATATTTTTCTGTACCATGACATGATATTTTTAAGTTCAAAATGTCAACTTGGTTTGATATTTTTATGATGTTTCGTAGAGTAACTCATGTTACATTTTATGTTTCTACATCTCTTAAGTCAAGCGTTCTGGAAACATGTCATCTTCATGTTTTTGGCAACATGACAAGTTTTCCGTAAGATGTAATTTTCTGATCGGGCCGGGTATAAGCCACTCAATAGGATGAACTGTTTCAATGAACGAATGAACACGCAAGAGGACTATACTCTCGCCAAATAGCACTTTCCTAATGTTTCTTTTCGTGAGGAGTGAGGACTATACCCTCGTTCTTTAACTTTGGGTGTAGGCTACGTGGCTCGGTCGGTGATTTAAATCCAGAGCTATTATTGTATTTATTTTATTTAGAGAGAAAATAAAGATCAAATCTAGAGCAACATCTTAAAAGGACGCATAGGACTCTTAACACTGTTTAATTTATATTTTGTCTTATTTCAATCTATCATTTATCAATCTCTTTTACGCAAGACTTATTCAAGTCAGTAAGAGTCTTTGAAGACATTGATAAAACTCAACTGCTTATAGACTAGCAGTAGAGTTTTAGTCTTAAATAATCCTTGAAAATTGATCTTCATAAACTCCTAAAATGGTCCACTTTGCATTTGACTCAGCTTTAACTCGTGCTTAATTCAGCATGCAGGACTTAAATGTTTTATTACCATTTTTGACAAATGACAATTAAAAACATCTTATAGATTGTTTTAAAATTTTAAATTATTTCTTGGGTTGAGTTAGATCAAATTTCAATTTGCACATAAAACTGTCTTGTGGCTTATCAAATTTCATGGAATTTCTAGCTGCAAAATGTTTTTTTTTAGTTTTTCATAAATCAAACAACTCCAAACACCTTAGGAAGGTTTTAAAAAAATAAAATAATATTATAGCCCATTATCACTTGTCGAATCAAAGTTAATTTTAAAATTAATTAATTAATTATTTTTTGTTACTGTTGAATCATTATTTATCGATCAGAATAGTTGATTTCAATTTAATCTTAAGAATCTTTGAAATCCCTTACAGAAACTTTTCAGAGAATAAAACTATCATTTATTGAAAGAACTACTTATGTTTCCGATAACTTAAAGAACGATTTGATTTTTCACCATCGTTCACACTATCATTGACGAAAGTGAGACAAACATACCGAGATGCCTAATCCAGCAAATATAAAAAACACCCGATAATTAGCTCAAGGTGCCAGACGAAAAGGTCCAAAACAACACCGAAAACAACACAAACATCGCCGGCTCAACACTATCAGCCAACACTCAGCCAGTGCCAAATGGAGTGGCAAAGGTGCGAGCCAGGAAAATCGAGACGAAGGAAAAAAGAAAGAACTCGAACCTCTAAGCCCTAACCAAGGTGTCAGTTTCTTCGATTTCTGCAGAAGGAAATAATCTCGTTTGGCCCCGGGTACGAAGCTTATTTTTTCTGCGGCTAGTTCGTTAAGGGATTAAGTGGTTACTTGCAAACCAGATTCCTGGTCCGAGAGGAAGTCATCAAAGATTGGACAGATTCTATTTTCGCCCTCGTCGTGTCCGCGTTTTGGGCATACTTTTGGTCTGCTTTTGTTTTCCGATTGTTTGGCCTGGATGGCTAATCCCGCTGAGGATTGCCAGGACAGGAGGTATTGAAATTTCAGGTTGAATTTGATGTCTGAAGGGAGAGCTGTGAAAAAAGTGGGAATTAGTCGTCACATAACTTTGTTTTTGCTTTTTCTTTGACAACTTTGTCCCAAATCGAAGCACTGTGGACGACGCAATCAGTTAAATTAAAACTAATGGACTTTTGCTCTTTCATGTTTAAGAGGTTTTTTTCTGCTCTCTACAGTTTTCTAGATCGAACCAGATTGCAGCACTTTGTCACCCTACTAGCATTTGCTGGTGCCGTGAAAATTGATGGCGTCTTTTTCGTCATATCAGGAAGTACTCTGAAACAGAAGACTTTCGGTACACGAATGACCCTTGGGTGTCCGAAACGCACGACGGTTGACTAATGGACGCAGGACGAAATTCAATAATGTCTTCCGTTCGAAGAATCAGGAGTTTTCTGTTTTTTTCCTATGAAAAAAGAACTCGAATCCTTGTTTGTCGATTTCGTTGAACCGAAAAAGTGTACCACTCTCACTCTCTATCTTTCAGAATGTATCTATTATGGACAGATGTTGATTGATAGAAATCAAGTTATTCGAGACGCCAAAGATATTCAACTCACCGTAGTCCTTCAACGTCCATCACATGCGTTGTACAGCCAGGTCCCAGAAGTGGAAAATGGGTAAATTGAATTTTCCCCCGGTTTCGAGGCGCAAACTTCGAAGGGGTCGAAAATTTTTGGCCAAGATCCGATCTCGACACATCGCCGTCCCCTGAAACAGATGTGAGCTCTGGGGCTAATGGGATAAGCAAGTTGTATCAGCTTTCTTGCCACGATTGTTGAGGTGAGGTGTGGGGTTTTTGGCAGGTCCACGAGAGCTTAAGGAGTCAATACTTGGAATCATTCATTAGGCTAATTAATTCGGAGATGGAGCGGAGCGGAACGTGACTGGGATAATAGTTCTAGATGAAGGGAAGAAGGTTAAACAGTAGAACGTCTTTTGTTTGAATGAAATTCTATATTAGATTCATTGATGATAGAAAGTACATCTTGTTTTAAATTTTAAATGATTTGAAAAAAAAGTCAACCTTTGATCACGAGGTCACTTTTAAAACTAACTAAGAAATTTTTTTTTGTCAATTGTGAATCGCAAGTTAATCTTCCTTAGCCTAGCATAATATTTATTCACAGTGCGTACTCATATTTTTATTTACCATGTGAGCATTTTTCCCCACAATGAGTAATTTTGATTGTTGATTTTAGTTATTTTTTTGCTCATCAACATGAATTTATCTTATTATCTATTTGTTGACATTTTCAAGGCATTGTTAAATAAATATTCTATGATATGATTAGAAAATTTCAAAAGAGTTTAATTTTACAGGCTGTTTAGTTGACACTTAGAAACACTGGTTTTAATCGATTCGAATTCTCTGTGAGGCTGTATCTCAGAAACTAATTGTTAAACTTTCAAAGAAAATGGTCTGACTGTTTTTCAGCATTATCGATATGTTATTTCGGGAGTGTTATTCATTCAAGAATTATTTTTTAAAATAAAAAAAACGAAAATAATTCGAAAATATAAACCCAAAAGTGGTTTTCATTTGAGAACTACACATTTCATCTAGTAATAAAGTAAAGTACCGGAAACTGGGGTCAATCGGGACAAATGGGGCGAATTGGGAGAGCAGTTTTAACCATGTTGGAGCACAATATTTTGATTTTTGTGGTTGGTTTAGGTTAGAACAGACTCAGGCCAACAAAATGTGTACATCCATTTCCAAATTTAAAAGCTTTAAGTGCTCTAGAAACTGCTGTCCCTATTTAGACTGTAGTCCCGATTCACCCCAGATTACGGTACTTTGCGATTGAAAATTTTATTCTTAAAACAAATTGTGTTATTTTTTTGAATATATAAAAACCACTTTTTTCAGTAATTCATATCTCCAGAACAATATTTTTAAACCATCATTATTTATGGCTCAAAACATTTCTTCTTAGGTCCCCTAAAACATATAAAAATCCGAAAATTTAAAAAAGGTGTATAATTTGAATTCAACGATTAGTGATAAAAAGATACATTAAAATATCGGATTGATTTTTCCCATGTGCCTAATTTTAGGGAGCTCGACATAAATTTTGAAAAATATTTACAACGGCCTAATCAAAAGTTACAAGAATTCCTTTGCCTCATAGTATGGAAAGAAAGACTCGGATAGATTTGGTACAATTGAACAACTATTATTAAATGTTGAAAACAACAAAAATAGCGTCTTTATCGTATATAAGCAACAGGCCCAAAACTACACAGAAAAGAAAAATGGTAATATTCATGAGGAAACGGTGACATATTTTGTATCGAAAAAAATGTGTAATATTATACCAAGAATTGATTAATATTCACCAGTTTTTGATGAGCATTGTAACATTACTCAAAAAAGAGGGCATTTCTCATGATTACATAATTTTTTTGGCTTTTAAGGCCGATGCAAATATTTAAAAAAGTTTTTGTCCCTCGGCCTTGGCCGAGGTCAAAGAGGGGGGGGGGGGCAAAAAAATAAAAAATATAAAAATTTGAATAACAAGCCATAATCTTTACATTTAAATGAAAAAAGTGTTTTAAAATGCATTTTACACTAGTTCAGTTGTTTTGCAATCATTAGTTTTCAAAAAATCTAAGATCTGACAAAAACAAAAATTGTATCGAAAAAAAAGATTTTGCATCGAAAGTTTTCAAAAAATCTTATGATTTTTTAATAAACCCAAACATGCTAAAAATGATTTTAAACGCAGGAGAATGTATTTTAATTTGATTTCAGCTGGTTGCACTTGAATTTTTATTGAAATTTTGAAGTTTATTGTAAAAATATTTTTTTTGCCCCCTGATTTTTCGGGCCAATTTTGAAGGGGGCGAGGGTGACAAAAACTTTTAAAAATATTTGTACCAGCCTAATGAAAAAAGTTTAAAATTTTTAGATTTCATGCCAATTTTCTAAAAATTTAAGCAAAAATTTGCAAAATATCAATGATTTTATTAAAATATTTGTTTTTATAGTTTAATGTCTTCTTATCTGTAATCCCAGGATTGAAAAATGTAAATACTCTAGATGAGTCCTATTTGAATAACAATACAAAAATAAACTAATTAGATTCAATTTATTTCAAATAGTTTACGTCGAAAACACAAGTGTTATCATTGATTGCCCCCATAATTTTAGGGGAAGTTTTGAAATTAAATTATAATTATGCCAAGTAAATGCTTAAGTTCAATATTTTATTTATTTGAAAACTACCTTTTCAGAAAAAATATCAGTATTATTTTTCAATTCAATGCAAATTGGTTGTACTGGAAATAAGTTCTTTCGAAGTACATAACAGTGTGTTAGATCATAATCCCTTTTGGAGCAATTATTGTTGTTAACAAAGAGATTACGAAGAATAAGAAAAAATGAGAAAAATCTTGCTAAATAGCAAAGGAAAGAAGTTCGAAAAAGAAAAAAATTGAACAGAATATTACCCTAATATTTTAAATTGAAAATATTTCGAATATGGTTTTATTTCCTTTTTTGTAACCGCGAAATCAGCAAATAAACTCATACTTTTATGAATGCTTGTATGAAAAAATAAGTAACAAATGTTTGCAAAAGCATGGAAACAAAAAAAATCAAAAACCACATCCACAAACCACAAATGTTCCAAAAGCTAGAGAAATATTCATTAGTTAAACATCATTTTATTGAACACTCGATCAAAGATTGTATTCCTAAAATTAATTCTCCCTCCAAAATAGCCAACAGTGCACAAACTGCTTGTTTCCACCACCACGAAAACCACACGCTCAAACCACCCCTTTCCCCGTTCGCGAAAACAATTTCAACCCCGGAAGTGACAAAATTTATGACATTTTATAAGGTAAACCACAAGATAAAATCGCACCCCGGGTCTGAGCAAGCGGCGGCCGAAGCGGGCACTTTCGTCGTCGTCCTTCTTGTCGCCAAACAGTTGGGGCCCTGTCTGGGGCTTCGAAATTGCCTGTGACACTTACCCTCCCCCAAGACCCGTGTGCGTACACGAAACACCCCGCGGGTCCCCGCTGTGCTTAGCCAATTGCACTTCCGACGATGATTTTGGTTGGAATCGCTGACACTAGACTTGGGAGCCCGATTGAAATTGGATTGGTTATTGGGAACATGTCCTGTTAAACGAATAACATAAATTGTTATTTTTAAGTTTTTTTTATGTTATTTTTTGAATAAGTAAAATCAAAACACATTTTGTGCAACAATATAAATAACAATAAATGTTTTTTTCTACATAACAAATTGTGTTCTTATAGTAAATTCCAGGTTTTTTTATTAGCAAACTCTTAAAAAGTATCTTGCAAACAACTTAACAAGCAAACCTTGTAAATGTAAAAAAAGTAGCTAACAAACTGTGTTCGCTTTGAACTTTCCTAGTTTATTCGGCCTCAGTCAGCCACTCTATGAAAATTGATTCGGTTTTACGTGGATTAGGATCCTGTCTATATGATCTACCACCTGGAACGGGTCCAAATTTTCGGGACGAGGATTTCCATGGATCACGAGGGAAGAGGACCAAAAACGAGGATTACGATGATGGTGATGATGAGTGCCGTTGCCCCACGTGCCTGCGTTACAGGTTCCACACAGAGCATCAGCTGTGAGCCTGCTCGAGGTGTTGCTGGCTTTGTTTTGCCAACATGTGGAAGGTCCTGTGGAGGCCGGGAAAGGACCACGTGAGTGGGGCTATCGCCACCAGGAGTGTCGTGCTTATAAATTTTATATGATTTGTGGCCGGCCACGCGTTGATGGTTTTTTGGGTGGCCAACCCGGCTCAGGACGACCGCCCCTTCCCCTTTGTGGAACCTATGCTGATGTCGCGTGTTTGGTGGATTTATTTTTTATCCTGTGTGTGGTGTGTTAGGATGAGCCCATCAGGGCTGACGTGCGAAACGGGCTATCTCTCGCTCCCGGGAAAGCCCGAGATTGTGGCCATGAGAAATGTGGCTCGTTACATTTGAGACAGACACGAACATTACTCAAATGGCGCACGCGGTTTTCCTGTTTTGCGAGTGGATTTATGTGACTCTTGGGCTGCCAAGTTCGTGGAGAGAATTACATTCTCAGGATTTATGAGGAGTAATTATTGTATCACCAAGTTGTAAAAATATATTTTGTTAATGTTGTTTCTCAATTGTTAATTTTTTTTCAAACAAAATTTCTAAAACATTTTCTCAAAATTAATAAATAATATGTAAAAACCACGAAAACCGCCAAAAGCCGACATGCTGTTGAAAATTAAAACAAACATCACAGAAAGTGAAAAAAGCTCACCGTCTGCTGTTTGAGGTTTTAGAAGTTGAAAGATGATTGGCAATAACAAAAAACTTTTCAGCCATCTCTTGGGCCGAAGCCAATGGCAGCGTCTGAACAAACTTGTGTGGGGTTCTTTATTGGATTCCTTGGTTGACGTCAAAAGAACCTCACATGTTGGCGGTTGTTACCCTTTAAATACACTCTTGAAAAAGCTTTTTGCAAAAAGCAAAAAGCAAAAAGCAAAAAGCAAAAAGCAAAAAGCAAAAAGCAAAAAGCAAAAAGCAAAAAGCAAAAAGCAAAAAGCAAAAAGCAAAAAGCAAAAAGCAAAAAGCAAAAAGCAAAAAGCAAAAAGCAAAAAGCAAAAAGCAAAAAGCAAAAAGCAAAAAGCAAAAAGCAAAAAGCAAAAAGCAAAAAGCAAAAAGCAAAAAGCAAAAAGCAAAAAGCAAAAAGCAAAAAGCAAAAAGCAAAAAGCAAAAAGCAAAAAGCAAAAAGCAAAAAGCAAAAAGCAAAAAGCAAAAAGCAAAAAGCAAAAAGCAAAAAGCAAAAAGCAAAAAGCAAAAAGCAAAAAGCAAAAAGCAAAAAGCAAAAAGCAAAAAGCAAAAAGCAAAAAGCAAAAAGCAAAAAGCAAAAAGCAAAAAGCAAAAAGCAAAAAGCAAAAAGCAAAAAGCAAAAAGCAAAAAGCAAAAAGCAAAAAGCAAAAAAGCAAAAACAGCAAAAACAGCAAAAACAGCAAAAACAGCAAAAACAGCAAAAACAGCAAAAACAGCAAAAACAGCAAAAACAGCAAAAACAGCAAAAACAGCAAAAACAGCAAAAACAGCAAAAACAGCAAAAACAGCAAAAACAGCAAAAACAGCAAAAACAGCAAAAACAGCAAAAACAGCAAAAACAGCAAAAACAGCAAAAACAGCAAAAACAGCAAAAACAGCAAAAACAGCAAAAACAGCAAAAACAGCAAAAACAGCAAAAACAGCAAAAAACAGCAAAAACAGCAAAAACAGCAAAAACAGCAAAAACAGCAAAAACAGCAAAAACAGCAAAAACAGCAAAAACAGCAAAAACAGCAAAAACAGCAAAAACAGCAAAAACAGCAAAAACAGCAAAAACAGCAAAAACAGCAAAAACAGCAAAAACAGCAAAAACAGCAAAAACAGCAAAAACAGCAAAAACAGCAAAAACAGCAAAAACAGCAAAAACAGCAAAAACAGCAAAAACAGCAAAAACAGCAAAAACAGCAAAAACAGCAAAAACAGCAAAAACAGCAAAAACAGCAAAAACAGCAAAAAACAGCAAAAACAGCAAAAACAGCAAAAACAGCAAAAACAGCAAAAACAGCAAAAACAGCAAAAACAGCAAAAACAGCAAAAACAGAAAAAAACAGCAAAAACAGCAAAAACAGCAAAAAAACAGCAAAAATAGCAAAAACAGCAAAAACAGAAAAAACAGCAAAAACAGCAAAAAAAGTAAAAACAGCAAAAAAAGGAAAAATAGCAAAAAAAGCAAAAACAGAAAATGTTTAACAAAACAGCACAAAAAACGACAAAAAAACTTGTTTCTTGTTTCTTGTTTCTTGTTTCTTGTTTCTTGTTTCTTGTTTCTTGTTTCTTGTTTCTTGTTTCTTGTTTCTTGTTTCTTGTTTCTTGTTTCTTGTTTCTTGTTTCTTGTTTCTTGTTTCTTGTTTCTTGTTTCTTGTTTCTTGTTTCTTGTTTCTTGTTTCTTGTTTCTTGTTTCTTGTTTCTTGTTTCTTGTTTCTTGTTTCTTGTTTCTTGTTTCTTGTTTCTTGTTTCTTGTTTCTTGTTTCTTGTTTCTTGTTTCTTGTTTCTTGTTTCTTGTTTCTTGTTTCTTGTTTCTTGTTTCTTGTTTCTTGTTTCTTGTTTCTTGTTTCTTGTTTCTTGTTTCTTGTTTCTTGTTTCTTGTTTCTTGTTTCTTGTTTCTTGTTTCTTGTTTCTTGTTTCTTGTTTCTTGTTTCTTGTTTCTTGTTTCTTGTTTCTTGTTTCTTGTTTCTTGTTTCTTGTTTCTTGTTTCTTGTTTCTTGTTTCTTGTTTCTTGTTTCTTGTTTCTTGTTTCTTGTTTCTTGTTTCTTGTTTCTTGTTTCTTGTTTCTTGTTTCTTGTTTCTTGTTTCTTGTTTCTTGTTTCTTGTTTCTTGTTTCTTGTTTCTTGTTTCTTGTTTCTTGTTTCTTGTTTCTTGTTTCTTGTTTCTTGTTTCTTGTTTCTTGTTTCTTGTTTCTTGTTTCTTGTTTCTTGTTTCTTGTTTCTTGTTTCTTGTTTCTTGTTTCTTGTTTCTTGTTTCTTGTTTCTTGTTTCTTGTTTCTTGTTTCTTGTTTCTTGTTTCTTGTTTCTTGTTTCTTGTTTCTTGTTTCTTGTTTCTTGTTTCTTGTTTCTTGTTTCTTGTTTCTTGTTTCTTGTTTCTTGTTTCTTGTTTCTTGTTTCTTGTTTCTTGTTTCTTGTTTCTTGTTTCTTGTTTCTTGTTTCTTGTTTCTTGTTTCTTGTTTCTTGTTTCTTGTTTCTTGTTTCTTGTTTCTTGTTTCTTGTTTCTTGTTTCTTGTTTCTTGTTTCTTGTTTCTTGTTTCTTGTTTCTTGTTTCTTGTTTCTTGTTTCTTGTTTCTTGTTTCTTGTTTCTTGTTTCTTGTTTCTTGTTTCTGAAAAAAATCCTAAATTTCTAACAGTGCTTCTATAAAAACACTGATAAACACAACAAAACACACACACAACTTAATGTTGCAACACAGACAGCGAGAACAATCAGCAACACAAAGACGTTCTCGTCCAATTTGAGTGATGTGTTGTAAGGCTTGCTCCCCGGTTCGGCGTCCAACTTTTTTTTTTCAAAGTCGAAAAGCCATTCTGTTTCCCCCCTCTCGGCGGGGCTTCTTCAGCAGCCAGTTTCTGGCGGTTTGCTTCTTGTCTCTTAGGGCAGTGATGGAAATTTCTTAAAATATTTTCGAAAGAATAAAATCCAGAATTGATCAAACTCACATCGCTGCATTAGACGCCAAACTTTTGCGTCTGTTTTTTTTTTATACTTTCGTGGTTTCTTTTTTCGACTTTCTTTGGCCCCCTGTCAAGGTGTCGGTTCGCTCGAGTTTTTCTTCTTTTCCACGAAAGTTTGCGGTGAGAAAAGTTATGCTACCGGGTTTTGTTAGCATATGTCAAAATAGAGCCCTAACAACAACAAACACAAACACAGCAAAACAGAAGGAGAAAAAAAAAATGTGTGCAAAATTCTTCAATGGATCTTTAATCCGTCGTGTTTGAAGAAAATCATACAAATTCCCAAAAGCAACAGCTAGCTGGGCTACTTGGAAGCATTCCAAACAAGTTCATCAGCCAAAACCTCAAAACCAGTTAACTGATGCAAACAGCACCGTCAGGAGGTTCTGGAAATATTGTGACAAAGAGAAGCTGATTTTCGGTGCTATTGTGTGGTTGTGGAATTTTTAAAACCAAAAATGGAAAATAGATTTGCTCGCAAAAAGGTGATTAGGCTTATTCCCTTTGCGAGGGTGGTGTGCGACTTCATTATTTTCTCTTTCTTTGCTTCATTTTTGGGTAAGGGATTAGTCCCTCAGATGTCTTAGCTCACGGTTAAATGGATTTGTAAAAAGTTTCTCTCTCTCTCGATTTCTTGACGAGACCTGAACAGATAAAGTTGTGCGTGTGCATGAGTTGTGACAAATGTTTACGCAATGATTGGTTGGTTTATAAGGGTTGGTCGTTGAGGGACAACAAGTTTGAGAAAAACAGAAGCGATTGTATGGTTGTGGAAAACTACAGGACAATAGCCAAGAAGGGTCCCAATGTCTACCGAATGGATTGCCAATTAAAATTGGGACATTGTTTGCTAGTCAAAAGTGTCAAAGAAATCAAAGTTTTGACAGATTTATTTTGGGTGAGATCTGAAAAGCGAACAAATTTAGCCGTAAAATTAATTCTGTTTGGCTAAGGTTTTTTACACAGCTATGTTCTAACAATGTTTTGAATATTGTCTGAGATTTTAGTAAACGTTGACTTTTTATTTTTAACTAAGCCAATGTAGTTTTAAATTCAATCTTTTTTTTTCATTTTAAAAAAAGCAGACACTGATAAACTTTTTGAAAAAAAAAAAAAAAAAAAAAATTTCGTAGATCGAATTTTAGGAATAAAAATAGGACTTTATTAATCATTATATTATTTTTAATTTTCTAAATTACAAATAAGACAAAAATCTTATTTCATTTCATGAAATCAAAGAAATGATTGCAAACTTCAAATTATTTTTTTATGGTCAAAATCAAATATATCTAAAATAATCATTATAATAAATTTCAGGATATTTTATTTCAAATTATTTTGCCAATGAAAATTTTACTTTAGGCATGTTCCCAAAAAAATCAGGGGACAAAAAATATGTTTTCCAAAACTTTACAGTTTTATTTTTATTTTTTTAGAATACAATTAATAACGTTTAATTTTCCATTTTTAATCAAATATATGCATTTTAATCACTTTTTGATCATTTTGCATTGCATTCAAACTGATATGAAATAGATGATTTTTTAATAAATTAACTGTTTTTTTTTCATATTTTTTTGTAATTATTAATTTAGCAAAAACGAAACTATTGGCACTACGCCCCCCGGGGCATGGCCTTCCTCTAACGTGGGATTTCTGCTCCAGCGCCTCTGACGAGACAGGAGAAACCTATTAATTTAGCATGAACACTAATCAAAAAATATTTTGATATTTTTTTTAAATTTGGTTTTACAGTACAAAAAAAAGTTTTTATTTCGCGGTAATTTTTTTTTTGTTTATTTAGATTAATGACTAAATTTATTTGTCGTTAAATGTTAAAACCATGGCGCATTGTTCAAAATGGTATTTTTTGTTCCATTCAAGTTTAACTCACGATATAACGGAAACTGTTGATTCGATTTCCAATGCATAAACTTGAAACTTTTTTAGATTTTTCTACCGTTTTTCAAGAGAAAGTCGAGATTCACATAATCTATATTTAAAAAATTAACTAGCATAATTTGAAACTTCGATGAAAAATAGATACGTTTAGTCATTTTCGTTCATTTTGTTTTCAGTGATTTTTTTCTACTATAGTTTTACATTAATTTTTTTTTTTTTTCAAAATACTTTACTGTAGCCATTAAAGGGATTGGTGTGCGTGTGGTTGAGCGGTTCGGTCGACGGTTGTTTGGTTCGCGATTCTAAATTAGTTTTTTTGTGTGTAAAACGGCGAATGCCGACCTAAAAAGCGCATAATCTGACGTGCCCGATCAGTTAAATTGCCGGATGGATAAAATTTCTTCGAAATTTTCTCGAAAGTGCGTGTAATTTGTGAAAAATAAACCGTCGATCTTCTATTCAAAGATGGCTACCGTCCACCAAAGCTGGACTCTGCCCCGTCTTCGTGGTCGTCTGTTAACATGTATCTGTGTGCCCGGTCAGAAAACGCGTCGTGTAGTGTGCGTGTGTTGAAGGGGAAGAGGAGAGAGAACGATCATCGTGCTGCTGCTCTGATGAGGCAATTCGGAACGAGTAGAAAATTTGGACTACTCTGAGCCAGAAGCCATGCTGTTTTTATGCTGATGCCAAGAGGATTTCCAGAGCAGCAAAGCCAACGATCAACGGCTAACCGCGGTGAGAAAGTTCTAATTAATTTTTTTTGCACCATGATTTTTGTATGCATGTGAGTGTGAGTGAGAGCGAAACAGATATTATAGCGTAACTTATCTAGATAGCTTTTTGCTTTACACAGTGGGCCAAATTTAAAATTTTCCAGGTTTAAATTTCTATTTTATTTGTTGTTTATTTCTAGTTTTTAAACTGGAAACTTGCGTGGTATTGAGCAGAGTTGTCCTTTTATTAAATTATTTTTTTAGATCATGCATTTTAAATAAGAAACTATATTGAAAGCTAATGAGAAATTGTAAGTACTATCTGTATGTGTGTTAGTGTTGCCCTATATGTTTTAAACTTAACGTTAGGCAAAACTCTTCATATGAAAAAAATTACCCTAAATAGCAATTTAAATTAGTTAGTTTTTTGTGTACTCGCCTGAGTGAAAGAATGAGTGAAAGAGTAAGTAAATAACTAATAAATTATTTGGTTACAGCTTTTTTCGGTGGTCTCGCGATCGATTTCAAGCAAATTTAGTCGGATAGTTTAGTTTGACTAGCAACGCGTTTACGTCGCAGTGGTCATGTTCTTCGCGTTCGCTGCCGTGTTTGAAACGTTTTCATTGTGTTTTTTTTTTCTTGCACTTAAAAGATAGAAATAGAAAGAATATGTCATATCGACTTAGGGCGTGTTTTGTTATTAATTTGTGTATTATACTTAGTAATATGCTCTTTCAGTAAGTTCAAGCTTTCCACAGCCGGCTGTCTACGCTTGTACGGTTCAATAAAAATTTAAAAACTAATCGGGGATTGGCGGAAACTGACAGTTGGATCTTACCGGTAGAAAAGCGCGCGTCGTGGCCGTTTTCGTCGTCTTCCCCGTGTATTCGTGTGTTAGCCTCGTTATTGACCTGTTTTGATTTGCTTTTGCTCGGTCGTCGTAAACAATATCAGAGTTTGTTGTGGCGTGATGATAATACGGAATTTATCCAGTAGCGTTGATATAAATAATTCGTTTGCGATAGAGCACAACACAAGACCTTCCTCTAGCATCGTAGCTCGGGAGGCACGGCGACAAGTATTTATTATACAACTTCTCTTTATAGCACGAAGTTTACTGCTCAATCATTTAGTTTTAGCCTAATAAAGTGTTCAAGTTTAAAATCTGTCCCAATAACTTCATATCATTTTGGTTATATCTTTCCACAGCCGGCTGTCTAAGATTTTAACCATTTATTAAACTCAACAGCAAATAAACGGGAATTGTCTCATCAGCAGCATCCGATTGTTTGCCTTGAGAATAATACATCACCCTATAAACAAAACATATTGACTTTTGGGTCACATCATCATCTTCTATGATGAATCCTGATCATTACCCTTACCTACTAACAAAATCCCAAGTAGAAGTAGTTTTTCCGGCACACGTGGGGGTGTGGATATCGTATAGAACCCACCCTTGGTAGCAACCTGTGCATACTAACATTCCCGTCCCATTCCCCCGAGATCTACAAACTGACATGGCGGGCGCCGTTGGTGGCCAACGACTGCTACCTATTCTTTCTAGCTCTAGTTTTGATGATCTTGATGTTTTATCTTTTCAACGCATTCATACATGCTGTTGATAAGAGAAACGTCACTAGATCGTTGAAGCGTACGATCAGTCGAGTTGATAGGGTATTGCGGTCCTGTTCAGCAACGGAGAAGGACAACCATGGGTGGTCTCTCATGCTCATGCTCATGCTCAAATACTTTACTGTAGCCATTAAAGGATATACTCAAATTTATTAAATAATTTTTTTTTTGTTAAAGTGAAAAATAAATTAGTAATCTTGGCAATTTATAAATTTGACCAAGTAATTTGAGTAATATATTAGCAAACTGGCAAGTAATAAATATTTTTATATTTTTTTAAAACATATTTTTATGTTAAAATCAGAAAATAGTCTTATTTGAATAAATGTTGGAGTATCTTGTATTAACAGTATTAATTTATTTTATTTATATTTATTTTATTTATTTGAATATATTGATCATACTGTTACTTATCCGGAAATGCATTTAATTAGTTTTTTTTTTCATTTGACTTACACTTTCCAAGGGGCAAAAAAGCCTTTTGTATCATTAGTTCGCCCATACAATTCGCCATAAAATTGTGGAAACTTTCCATACAAAAGTGTTACGTTAATTTTCTAAAACCTGTATCTTGGGAAGGAAATTTCTTATCGATTTGGTATCTTCCGCAAAGAAGTAGGAATTTTAGCTTATCATTTGAAAAGGTTCATGCCAGTCTTTATTTGAAAATATCCAAAACCTTTTTTTTTAGAAATCATCGAAAAAAAAATCGCAGAATTTATGATTTTCTTCGAATAATTCACTTTTTGACATTGAGAATCGGACCATATGTTTTTGAGATATCGATATTCGAAGACTGAATGATACTTGAAAATCATGAATTTTATTGTTTCCCAAGAACCCACTACAGTGAGAATTGCCCTTATAATCTGGTGACCCAACTCCTCTTCGAATGTTGTACAGCAGATTATTACTTTGTAGAACATTGTTACACTATATAAAAAAAACCCTGCAAAAAACAAAAAATGCAAAATTTTAAAATCAAAAATTTTGTTTTCAATGAAAAAAAAAATGACCTTTCTGGGTTATTTCAGATTCGAAAAGAACATTAAATTTACCTTAAAATGATATGTGGGTTTTAAAACTATTTGGTGTTTTTTTTTTTGATAAAAATTATCTTTTTTGTAATTTTGAGTACACCATTAAATCGGGTATTAAATTTTACAAATTGGTCCCTTTGAAACATAAATTCCATATTATCACCATTTCAGGCTGCAATTTTTTGAAAAACAATTCTTTTTTCACATGGTCAAAAATGGAAGGGGTCGTTCCATCTCACTGTCACGAGATATCAAAAAATGACCTCGGATTCGTGATCAGGAATCAAAATTACCCTTTAGGACAAAGTTTCACGTAAATCAATGAAGGATCTGAGCAACTGCAGTGTGAGTTGGTGGAGAATGACCCATATGATAAGGGGGTCTTAAAAAAATCATAGAAAAACTGATAAAAAAGAATCATATAAAAATGTTTTGAACAAAATACGCTATACAAAGACCGTAAAGTTTTCGCAACATTAAAATTGCTCTCTGAACATTACAAAACATGTTCGTAAAAAAATACAAAACTGGGTTATTTAAAACAGTGTGATTTATTTTTTTAAGGTTTTGTTCAACTTCTTCAGGTTTTTTTTATTTTGTTTAATGTTTATTACTTTGTTATTAAAATTGGATTAAGCAGAAAATAGCAGCATTCTTCACATCATGAATTAAAACCATGAACCTTGAATCTTCAAATTTGTATTCCCGACCAGCCTCCACCGGAAGTCAACTTGCGTGTATTGCGCGTAAATTCATGTCGCGTTGTTAACACTCTTTCCATGCAAAAGCCATGTGTTTGCACAAAATTATGATTTATAGGCCCGTAGGCGGTGAATCCTATCTCCTAACCTATCACCCCCATCCCGTTCACGGAAAAACGCTCCCGGCTGCGAATCCTTGAACGTGGTGGTCCTTGCCGGAGCTCAACGCGCGCTGTCATCGTTCATTCTAGGTCGTGTCATCATCCTCGTGGTTGAGCCTGTTACATCGCATGCGGTCTCCGACGTCGTCGTCGTCGGTTGATGGTGCTAAATTATAACGTAGACACAGCAGGTCCTAATTTCACGGCCTCCCGGCAACATCACAGCGACTTTTCGACGAAGTTCCGGTTTGAAGGGGGGTTGGTTTCATGGTGCCAAAATTGGAACATCCGGAAAAACGCCACCATCAAAACAAACGACGACGACAAAGTCAAACTACGCGTGGTTTGGAAAATCAAAAACATCCGGATTTTAAGCCGTTGAGCAAACGCGTTGACGGATGGAGCAAAGTCTTCATCGGTGTTGCTGGCAACACTTGCCAGGCGCATTTCGTCACCTCCGCTAAACGACTCACTCGATCAGCATCAAACGCGTCGTTCCGCAGACCAAATGAGACAACTTCTGCGGTTCCCACATCACCAACAACTACCGTCCCCCGTTCCGTAATCGTCGCGTAGATCCATTCCGGACCATAAAGCATTATCTCAGCTTTCATGGATTCAACGCTGAAGTAGCAGCAGCAGCAGACGATGATTTATTGAACCCAGGGAAACTATTTATCATAAATCAAACTTTTAATTAGATAACAAAACAAAACCGGAGGAGACACACAGCTTTGCGGGACAACTAACCCGGGGAAGGGGATGTTCCCTGCTGATTTTCCAAATATTGTCATCTCTGGACTAGAATTGCGTGCACGGAAAAAAGTGGTTTGATGGATTCATAAATAAAATAATTAAGTTCAACCAACGAGTTTACAACACAAATAGATGTTGTGTTGTTTTTCTCTTTCAATAGCTATTTTTTGTAAACTTTCCCCACTTTTTGTTTTATAGCAATTCCAGCTCAAATCAGAAATTTTTCTGGAACTTTTGTACCCGACCCTCTCCGATTTCAATGAAACTTTGTAGACGGGTTATTCTAGGCCTATATAAACCATTTGTGTGTATATTGAGCCAATTGTACTCGAAAATAACATTACAATTTTTTTTGTATTTTGTAATTTAAAAATTACTGTATCTCGAAGCCGTTGCATAGTATCAAAAAGTGGTCAAAGACAAACTTATAGGAAATTGGACTATCTGAAAAAAAATACACTGAAAGAAAAATACATGCCACTTCTATGAGATTTTTTGATTTTTCTGTTTAAAAGTTAAATTTTAAAGTGATGTCAAAATGTTTTATCGTTCATTTTTTTTGGGGGGAAACAGCCTAAAATGTTACAAAAAGACTTACAAAAAATGCAGGATGGTATGTCTCTCAAAAAAAAATAAATAAAAAAAAATCATTAACTAAACCTTTTTTTTGAAAAGTGGTCTAAACGTCATTTTCTTTAAAGCCGATAGTGGGAATCGAATCCCCAGACAATTTTACATAAGTCTCCATATTGACCACTGTCCTAAGTTCAATCCTTGTGAAGATACAGCGGTTTTTAAAATATTTTTTTTGAAAAAATAGGAAACAAATTGTACGTTTTATTTTGACAAAGATCATTATATGCATTGAATTTGACCAAATAATTTATTTTTTTCTGAATACAAAGTGCAACATTTTTCTGTTGATACCACCTCAAATTTCATGTTTTCGATAATGGCAAATCTCAATTTTATTTGTTTTTTTTTTAATATAAATGTTTTTACTGCCTGAGCTGAACCAGCCTCCGGCTGTTAGCTCATTAATAAAGATAAATAATAATAATGTTTTTACTGATTTTCAATAAAAACATGTTCCACCATTCGAAAATTGTCCAGAATTCTTTGCTTAATGTGTTTTTTTTTTGTTTTCGCTTAACGGTACACATCAACCATAGCTTTTGCACCCAGAATTCTGTTACAGACATTTTAGTATCTTCAAAACTACGGAAACCATCGATATATTTTTTTATTCATCCCCTAAATTACTGTCTTCGTAGTTATTTACAACAAAGTTTGACTATTTTTACAATCAGATTCTTGCAGGATTGGGTCCGTAAGTTTGACAATTTTGGAATAAGGAGACAACAACTTCCTTGGTTGCTGTGCACCCTTAAACCAATTTTATTGGACAATTTCCATTTCTTTTTGCGTTGTAAAAAAATGAGAGGAAAGTAGGTATTTATCAAACGAATTGCAAACAAAAAAGGAATTTTTGAACTTTTTCCCTGCAATGAAATTTTGTCAAATAAATTACAATGAAAAGATGCAAAACATTTCTGAAATTATACGACATGTCCAATATAATTATCCCTTTTGCTAAAAAAGTCAACTTTGAATAAGATCTCATTGATGAATTTTAAATTTTTCAAATTGTTTTCACATCACTTAATTGCGTTTGTCATTCACTAAAATTATTTTTTTTTTCGATGGTTATAAAAATTCATTTTTATTCCTTTTATCCAATGATTTAAGCATGGACAATAAACATATTGGAATCGTTTTTTAGTGAAAATAAATGAAAAAAAAAAAAATTAAATGCTAAATTAACACTTTTTTCGATGTTTGAAATAATTTTAAAACTTTCGAAATATCAGGTTTTCTATACCTTGAAGTTGATTGAATCGAAATTTTTTGGGCCAACTTCATATTTTTTTTAAAATTCACGTATTACGTAAATATTAGAAAATCTGCCCTTTAGATTGAAATTATCTTATTTAATTTTAATTCAAGTCCCCAAAATGAGTTTATTTTTTATTTTTTATATTTTTTCAACTGGTTTTGAGGAACAAAACTCCCCAACTTTTGAGATAAAGAAAAGCATGGACAAAAATTTTACCAGCAAATAATGATTTTTGAAAAAAAAAGTTTTTTTGTAGAAATGGAAATATTATTCAGGCTCTCATTTTCAATTTATACCCATTTGAGGCCTGATTTCATGTAAAAAAAGATTATATTTGATTTGTGTCCATCTTTGTTAATTTCTGGATATTTTTTAATAGCCGTGGGCATATCTTCAGTTTTTGTATCTTGTTTTCCAAAATCGGACATTCGATTTCTGAGGCACAGCCTTGCAAACATTTGCGAAATTTTTCGATCTTTCTGAAAAAATAGACTTAAATTAGCTTATGTTTGAATGGTCTCAAGAAATGAATGTTTAACCTTTTCAAATTAAAAAAAAAATCAAAAAGATAAAAAAATACAAATGTTTCGATTTGACGTTGATAGTTGCCAGGCTATTTTCATTTCAAAAATAATTAATTGGTTAAAAATAATTTTATGTCACTTAGGAAAGCCTAATTTAAAAATTGTTATTCTTAAAAGAGTGTGCCAAAGCAGTTAATTGTCCCCATGAAAATTTCAATACTTATTACAGCTATTGGAAAAAATATTTATAAATGGACTATTTTATAAATCAAATCTGCTTCATTTTTCAACGGAAATTAAGCTTAAAATTGCTTTTACTGAAAAATTATACATTTTGAAAAGCCTATTATTTTGGGAAGGATTTATCTATAAAAAAACATTAAAAAACACTTAAAATACACGGAAAAAAAGTGTGCGAGAAATCGTGAATTTCGATTCATGAATTCGTGAATAATTTTGTGCATGATTTCGTGATACCTTTCATGATTTCATGAATTTTATTCATGAAATCGTGCATAAAAATGCACGAATTTATGAATTTAATTCATGGCAAAAATATTTTTACGAATATTCATGAATTTTCCTTCATGAAATCATGCATATCACTATTCATGATTTCATGACTGATTTTCATGAAGTCATGATTAAATTGCATGAATTCATGAAAAATATTCATGATTTTACGATTATTTATGCATGCGTAAATTTTACGTCGTAAAATTTTATTCGCGAATTTATGAATCATGTTTTTCATGATTTCATGAAAGTTTACATGTTTTCATGAATAAAATGCATGAATTCGTGCATAACATTCATGGGTTTATGAATTTGTATCCATGTTTATGACGAGTGATCTTGATCAATCAAGAACAGTTTCGTTCGAACTGTCAAGTTTGTTTTTCGCTTGCCAGTTCAGCCGCGTGTTTATTTGCCACGAAGTCAATCGCGTTGTGACTTGTCGCGTCCTGTTGTGTTTGCCGGTAAAAGTGACCGTGATTTGCGGACCCGGGATTTGGAGGTGCTGTCCACCGGAACCGGGAAAAGATCTGCGGCCGTTCCGTTGGAAATGGCAACGGAGCCAAGGGCTAGCCGGAAGAGGACCGGGCGGCAGGAGGAGGACCGAGCGGCAAGAGTAGGACCGAGTGGCAAGAGGAGGGCCGAATGGCAGGAGGAGGACCGAGCAGCAAGAGTAGGACCGAGTGGCAGGCGGAGGAACGAGCGCGGGAGGAGGACCAGGCGGCAGAAGGAGGGCCGAGCGGCAGGAGGAGTAACAAGGTAAGAGACAGAACAGTTCCCGGTTTGTTTCGATTGTCGAATCAAGGGGAACATGGTCCATAAGACAGTTCCCGTGTTTTATCTCCGCGTGTGACAGTTTCTTGGTCGTGGACTCGTAGGGATCTCGGTTTTCTGTCAATTGCCGGAGCATTCTACGCGTGTGACAGACAGTGAGGTTTGTTTTGGTTTTGGAAACGAAAAAATCCCGTTTTTTTTATCGGTTCTCGTGGATGCGCTGAGTGACATTTCGGTGCTTTGTTTTGAGCTAGAAATGGGGACATAGGTAAAGTATGTTAATAATTTTAATGATTTTAATATTGTAAGCATATTATTTTAAAGTATTTAACATATTTAAAGTATTTGAAGTTAATAACGTATTTTAATAATTTTCAGCATTTCAATTTTCTTAGGTACTTTAATTTTGTAAAGACTTTTAAGTTTTTTGAAATATTATTATTTTTAGGTATGTTAAGTATGCTAATGAATTTAGGAATTTTTATTTTAACAGGTATGTTAATATTGTGACTTTTAAAAGTATCTAAGTATTTCAAGTATTTTAAATATTTCAAGTGTTTAGAGTTTGTTGAGTGTTGAAATAATTTTAAGCATTTAATTTTTTCCAGGTATTTTAATATTGTAAGTATTAAAAATATTTTAAGTATTTGAAATATTTATTTTTTAAGTATATTCATTTGTTCAGGTATTTTAATATTAAATGTTTTTAAAGTTTTCAAGTATTTCAAGTATTTGAAATAATTGAAGTGTTTAAAGTTTGTTAAGCTTTTAAATAATTTTAAGCAATTAATTTTTTATAGGTATTTTAATATTTCAAGAACTTGAAATATTTTAAGTATTTTTAAGTTTTTAACATATTTAAAGTATTTAAAGAATTTTAATAATTTTAAGTATTTTAAGTATTTTAAGTATCTAAAGTATTTTAAGTATTTTAAGTATTTTAAGTATTTTAAGTTTTTTAAGTATTTTAAGTGTTTTAAGTATTTTAAGTATTTTAAGTATTTTAAGTATTTTAAGTATTTTAAGTATTTTAAGTATTTTAAGTATTTTAAGTATTTTAAGTATTTTAAGTATTTTAAGTATTTTAAGTATTTTAAGTATTTTAAGTATTTTAAGTATTTTAAGTATTTTAAGTATTTTAAGTATTTTATGTATTTTAAGTATTTTAAGTATTTCAAGTATTTTAAGTATTTTAAGTAT
Organism: Culex pipiens pallens; assembly: GCF_016801865.2. Classification (NCBI taxonomy): domain Eukaryota; kingdom Metazoa; phylum Arthropoda; class Insecta; order Diptera; family Culicidae; genus Culex; species Culex pipiens. Next base: position 192,568,570 of record NC_068938.1, on the reverse strand, counting down.
TTTAAGTATTTTAAGTATTTTAAGTATTTTAAGTATTTTAAGTATTTTAAGTATTTTAAGTATTTTAAGTATTTTAAGTATTTTAAGTATTTTAAGTATTTTAAGTATTTTAAGTATTTTAAGTATTTTAAGTATTTTAAGTATTTTAAGTATTTAAAGTATTTAAAGTATTTCAAGTATTTAAAGTATTTTAAGTATTTTAAGTATTTTAAGTATTTTAAGTATTTTAAGTATTTTAAGTATTTTAAGTATTTAAAGTATTTAAAGTATTTAAAGTATTTAAAGTATTTAAAGTATTTAAAGTATTTGAAGTATTTAAAGTATTTAAAGTATTTAAAGTATTTAATGTATTTTAAGTATTTAAAGTATTTTAAGTATTTTAAGTATTTAAAGTATTTAAAGTATTTAAAGTATTTAAAGTATTTAAAGTATTTAAAGTATTTAAAGTATTTAAAGTATTTAAAGTATTTAAAGTATTTAAAGTATTTAAAGTATTTAAAGTATTTAAAGTATTTAAAGTATTTAAAGTATTTAAAGTATTTAAAGTATTTAAAGTATTTAAAGTATTTAAAGTATTTAAAGTATTTAAAGTATTTAAAGTATTTAAAGTATTTAAAGTATTTAAATTATTTAAAGTATTTAAAGTATTCAAAGTATTTAAAGTATTTAAAGTATTTAAAGTATTTAAAGTATTTAAAGTATTTAAAGTATTTAAAGTATTTAAAGTATTTAAAGTATTTTAAGTATTTAAAGTATTTAAAGTATTTAAAGTATTTAAAGTATTTAAAGTATTTAAAGTATTTAAAGTATTTAAAGTATATAAAGTATTTAAAGTATTTAAAGTATTCAAAGTGTTTAAAGTATTTAAAGTATTTAAAGTATTAAAAGTATTTAAAGTTTTTAAAGTATTTAAAGTATTTGAAGTATTTGAAGTATTTGAAGTTTTTGAAGTATTTGAAGTATTTTAAGTATTCTTAGAATTTTAATTACTTTAAGTAAAGAGTTTAAAATTCTATAATAAAGTATACAAAAAATTATTTTAGGTATTTCAAGTTTTTTAAGTTTTATGGGCATTTTATTTATTTTATGTATTTTGCGTATTTCAATTATTTTGAGTTTGTGAAGTATTTAATTTATTTTGCGTATTTTTAATAGTTTGAGTTTTTGAAGTTTTTAAAGATTTTTATTTTGTTGAGTATTTTAAGAATTTCGGTGTTTTTTTTAATTTTCAATTCAACTCTCTATGACTCTATTTGCGTCAAATTAACAAAAATAAATCCTTTTATTGTAATTAATCACTTTATTGTAATTGGAGTTATTAATGAGACAAAAAAATTATGGCTTTATTATACGAATTATCGATTATTCTATTATTAGTTCATCAGACAATCGAGTCTGGACTGTACAAGAAATCCCTTAGGTCTTTTTGTATTTAATTTAAGTTTTCGTTGTATTTTTGTATAGTAACGATCGGTACCCAATTAACGTTTCCGAAATGCTCATGTAAAGTTTTTGAATGTTGGTTTTACTAAATTTATGATTGTATTTTTAATTTATTTCAAGCATTTTTGAACATCACATAACTGGGACCTTTGTAAATTCAGAATTCTTCCGCAGTGACCGGTAATCGGTTCCAAGGTGGCCAGATGGAGCCAGAGTACATTGGCATCACATACAATGGCTACAGTTTTAAATTTCATGAATTTTGATATGTCACATAACAGGGTTCCTTGCACATTCCGAAATGTCCCCAGTGACCACCGGTAACCGGTGACCGGTTCCAAAGTGGCCAGGTGGGGCCAGATTTCATTGGCATCACATAAAATGGCCAAAGATTTGAATTTCATGAATTTTGATATGTCACATGACAGGGTTCCTTGCACATTCCGAGATGTCCCCAGTGACCACCGGTAACCGGTGACCGGTTCCAAAGTGGCCAGGTGGGGCCAGATTACATTGGCATCACATTAAATGGCCACAGTTTTAAATTTCATGAATTTTGATATGTCACAAGACAGGGTTCCTTGCACATTCCGAAATGTCCCCAGTGACCACCGGTAATCGGTGACCGGTTCCAAAGTGGCCAGGTGGGGCCAGATTACATTGGCATCACATAAAATGGCCAAAGATTTGAATTTCATGAATTTTGATATGTCACATGACAGGGTTCCTTGCACATTCCGAAATGTCCCCAGTGACCACCGGTAACCGGTGACCGGTTCCAAAGTGGCCAGGTGGGGCCAGATTTCATTGGCATCACATAAAATGGCCAAAGATTTGAATTTCATGAATTTTGATATGTCACAAGGCAGGGTTCCTTGCACATTCCGAAATGTCCCCAGTGACCACCGGTAACCGGTGACCGGTTCCAATGTGGCCAAGTGGGGCCAGAGTGCATTGGCATCACATACAATGGCCACAGTTTTAAATTTAATGAATTTTGATATGTCACAAGACAGGGTTCCTTGCACATTCCGAAATGTCCCCAGTGACCACCGGTAACCGGTGACCGGTTCCAAAGTGGCCAGGTGGGGCCAGATTTCATTGGCATCACATAAAATGGCCAAAGATTTGAATTTCATGAATTTTGATATGTCACATGACAGGGTTCCTTGCACATTCCAAAATGTCCCCAGTGACCATCGGTAACCGGTGACCGGTTCCAAAGTGGCCAGGTGGGGCCAGAGTGCATTGGCATCACATACAATGGCCACAGTTTTAAATTTAATGAATTTTGATATGTCACAAGACAGGGTTCCTTGCACATTCCGAAATGTCCCCAGTGACCACCGGTAACCGGTGACCGGTTCCAAAGTGGCCAGGTGGGGCCAGATTTCATTGGCATCACATAAAATGGCCAAAGATTTGAATTTCATGAATTTTGATATGTCACAAGGCAGGGTTCCTTGCACATTCCGAAATGTCCCCAGTGACCACCGGTAACCGGTGACCGGTTCCAATGTGGCCAAGTGGGGCCAGAGTGCATTGGCATCACATACAATGGCCACAGTTTTAAATTTAATGAATTTTGATATGTCACAAGACAGGGTTCCTTGCACATTCCGAAATGTCCCCAGTGACCACCGGTAACCGGTGACCGGTTCCAAAGTGGCCAGGTGGGGCCAGATTTCATTGGCATCACATAAAATGGCCAAAGATTTGAATTTCATGAATTTTGATATGTCACATGACAGGGTTCCTTGCACATTCCAAAATGTCCCCAGTGACCACCGGTAACCGGTGACCGGTTCCAAAGTGGCCAGGTGGGGCCATAGTACATTGGAATCACATAAAATGTGCTCCGTTTTTTTTTTTTTTTTTCACAAAACAGGATTCCTTGTCAATTCCGGTATGTGCCCCCAGTGGCACGATATGGTAAATGTACAGAAAAAGTAATCCGGAAATTGTGAAAATCGTACCATGAAATCGTGAATATTACGAGTTTTACTTTACGAATTTTTGAACTATGCATATTGGGCACGAATAAGCCAGGAGCCGTGAATAAATATGCATGATTATAGACATGCCCGAATACACTCGTAAACGTGAATTAAATTCATGATTTCATAAAAAAAAAATCACGAATTCATGAAATTTATGCATGATTTCATGAAGTTTATACATGATTTCACGAATTTTTTTACGCCTTCAAAAATAAATCATAAAAAATATTCCAGAACTCATGAATTTTGTGCACGAATTCATGAATAAAATTCACGATTTCATGATTTATTTACATTTTTTCATGAATTGTGAGCATGAAATCGCGAATATTTTTACGCCTTCATTTACAATTCGTAAAAATAATTCGAGATTTCATGAATTTTGTGCACGAAGTCATGCATAAAAATTCATGATTTCATGAATTTTATGCATGAAATCATGAATTTTAATTCACGAGGTATATTTTTTTGATCGTAATCATGAATTTTTATTCATAAAATCGTGAATATTTTTCACGACTTCATGCATCCATTTCATGAAATCATGAATATTATTCACGTTTACGAGTGAAATCGGTCATGGAAAGTCATGCATATTTTTCACGATTCCTGGATAATTCGTGCCCATTATGCATAGTTCAAAAATTCGTAAAGCAAAAATCGCGATATTCACGATTTCATGGTACGATTTGCATGATTTTCGGAAACCTTTTTTTTCCGTGTATAAATAATTGAAATTGAATTTTTTGTGTGAAAATAATTATTTCTAAAATCGTCATTTTCTTCCTTTATTATCTTTTTTTCTGAATGGTCTTTACCTACAACTTAACCCAAGACACAGTTTATTCTGCAAAAAATGCTTCCAAACGAAAAAGATTTTCATATATTTACGTACCAAAATTGATTGCAGACTTTGACTAAACAAATAATGACACAAAATGGTTGCTTTGGTCATAGGGAAGGCCCTCACAAAGCTTGTGCCAAAAAAAATAATAAAATCCATTCACGGAATTCGGGCAAACTTGTCAAAAAATCTGCGCATAAAATTATATATTTTTTTTGAATTTCTTTTAGTATTTTATTTAAAATCTGTTACCGTACAAATTTTAATATTTTTTATAATTTATCGATTACAGACAAAGAAAATCGATTGAAACATATTTTTTATGTAATCTCTTAAATGTTTTTTGATAAAAGGAAATGGTAATTTTGATGTGATTAATGATAGTTATTTTTTGTAAAAATGGAAATAAACATGAAATTCCAAGTTTTGTTGCCACAATTTCTTTTCCGTGCCCAATATCTGTTGACAATATTTACCTGTACCACTAAGAAGTTCCGAAGACAGCCGGGGAAGGGAAACAATCTCAGCGAGACTTCCTCGTTCTCTCGTCCGGAACCGCATCTCCGGGGCGTGGAAGATGGCCAACAGTGTGGTGGCTGATGGTCCTCCTGCTTTCAGCATTCCAGCTGTTGTCTGGGAATTTGTTAATTAATAGTGACGTGGTTGATGACAGTGCCTTGTTGATTCTGGGAAATTTTGGATTTCCTATGGATGAGAAGCTCTTGTGTTGGCTAATTGGGTAATTCCCGGGAGCTATCGAAACTATTTTGGATGAAATGGTCTTCGTGTTCCAGCCGCGGTTGATGAGGAACCTGCTACGTGAAAAATCGCAGATGTTCAGAATCCGCTGAAATTACTATAAACATCAACTTCCTGATTACGATGCCCTACTTTCTTACGCACGTGTCCTTCCGTAGTAAACTTCATTCATGAATGAATCCTTCATAATTAATCGTTTCATTCACTATCAGCGCCGCAGCAAACTTTACAAACTATCATTAGCTCTTCCGCTGTTATCAGAGCGCTGTCGTAACTTTCCGAAATTCCAGCTGCTGCTGTCTGCGAAAAGGGTTGCGAAAGCTTGCGCTTTTGAACATCTGCTCGTCGGTGGACCTTATAACCGGTATAAGTCAGTAGTGCAGGGCTGGAGCAAAAAGGACAAGTTTCACTTTTGACTCTGAGTGAAGGCTCGAGAGCAATTAAAAACTCATATCAGATTGTTCAGGTTTGATCGAAGGTTGACCACGCGTGTTGAAAGATTGAGGTAATTTTATGATTTTTTAAATTATTCACAATTCTCATCCGAAACCAACACTTCCAGCGCTTCCAGCGGAGGCGATAAACCTTCAATCAACCAGAACAATCAATTTCTTCACACTCCACGGGCGAGCTGGAAAGAGTCTGCAGAAGACACTTGCGGTGACATCCCGGAGACTTGCCAAGTCGCTCCCGGGTGTCGGATGGCGCGTGAAATCAGGACCCATGCTGTGGAATCTTACTTCGTTCTAGCACACCCAAGCTTGGTGAGTTCGTGTGTGGCAAACACGAACACTTTTCTAACCTGCACACACCCGAGGCATGAAATTACCGCAAGTGCCACCGCCAGGTCATCAGCACAAGATGAAAAAGAAGAAGACGCAGCGAGCCTTCGTCAGACAATTAACCCTTGGCAGCCGGGAGGATTGCTCACGTCCACGGCCGAGACGATGATGATGATGATCCGTGGAAGATTTTGCGGAGAGTGAAAGAAAAAAAAACCGATTCCCGGGACTTTAAGGAGCGTGGAGGTCGTTTTGCATAAAAATCTCAACTTACGGACTGCTGCTCTTGGCCCCAAGCGCGGTTCACGTTTATTAAAAAGCTGGATGAAAGCTGAAGGCACATTATGAAAGGAAAATGAAGACGGGGTTCTGCTTGCAAGGGAAAGCTTCTGGAGGGTGGTATTTAGTGAAGGTTGAAAATAAAAATGAAAATTAGAAAATATTGCATTAATGAATCATTGCTCTGAAGATGCAATCCAGACTTTTTATAAATTGAAAATATTTTTAATATTTAGAATATGTTTTAACAAAATATAAAAATTATGATAAAAAACTAACTTAATCCACCTAAGTGGTTGGTGCCTTCCTTACTCTTCACCAACTATTGGTGATTCGATGGATTTGGACACAATTTTAATCTAGTTTTTCTTGAAATCCGCCATTAAAAGTACATAAACATCACTTAAGTTCATAACTCTAACTCGAGACAGGGTTGCCAGATCTTCAATGTTTCTCATTGGAAAGGTCTTGCGATTACCTAACCAGCAATGTGTAACATGACAATATTTGAATCGATTTCCGGTCACTTATCCAACATCCGGATAAATACAAAAACACATTTTTATACATAACTTTTGACCTACATATCGAAACTTTATAATGGGACCTTAAACCAAATCGAATGCAACTGATTTGGCCAAAATCGGTTCAGCCAGTGCTGAGAAAACTCAGTGAGAATTTTGGTCACATACACACACAGACAATTGTTCAGTTTTCGATTCTGAGTCGATAGGTATACATGAAGGTGGATCTACGATCTTTCTGTAAAAAGTTTATTTTTAGAGCAGGATTATAGCCTTACCTCAGTGAGAAAGGCATCATACAAAAAAATTAAGATTCTAAAAAATCGGTGTTAAAGCACTTTTAACAGTATTTTGATCGACTTCTTAACCACTTTCTAATATAAAGAGTGATTTCTGTAACATTTTAAAATCGTTTACTTGTCAAATAAACTTTAATTGAATTCCAATTGTGTTAAAAATTAAACACATTTCTTATAAACTTTGCTGTTTTTTTTTTTAGTTTTTGTTCCTTGACTCTGACCAATTGAATGAAAAAAGTGTTTAAACGTGCATTTTAACAAGTCCAGTTGCTTTGATATAATTAGATTACAAAATATGTCAAGACTACGAAACAACACATTTCGCGATTATTTTTTATTTTTTGATGTGCTGTACACTGCAAATTCACAAAAAAAATCTAATTATTTTAAGTGAGCTGAAAAATGCTTAATATGCAATGCAAGAAAATGTACTTTATTTTTTTTAGCTCATTAAACATTAATTTTCATTAATTTTTTTAAGTTTTGTCCTTTAATTTTTTGGGCCGATTTGGAAAGAGTCTTCCAAAAATATTGGCAATGGCCTACTTTCTAAAAAAGATTATTTTTTTCTAAAACGAACAATTAAAAAAGCCCAAAAATGATCAGGAAGTTCCTTGGCCCAAAAAATAAAACAAATACTTTTTTTTCAAAGACAATACGGTGGACCTAGTCAGGTTAGGGAAGTTCAAATTTTTTTTTGGAACTACCTAATTTTGAAATATGAAAAAATACGTGTCTAATTAGTTTGGCAAAGAATTTTAGTATAGATCTTTTTGTCTTCCTCACCTCACTGAGGCAAGGCTATAAAATCACTCAAAAATTGAACTTTTTAAATAAGCCTTTTAGATATACCTTTACGTAGGGTAGAGTAGTCATCAATGAGACACGGGAAACAATGATAAAATGGCTCTCACAAGTCGTAGTTTCAACCAATCAGGCTCATATTTTGGGGAAAGGTGTATCTACTGGATACACGTCTGCCATAATAGTGGCTTTGGTTATGGACGCTCCCTTGCAAAGTTATTCATAAATGTTTGATTTTGGGGTGTAAAAGTAAATTATGACTGAAAATTACATTTTCGCTTATATTCTGCCAATAATACAAAAACTAAAATTTCTCCAAACTTCTTTCGTCATTTCATAGGGCATGAGTTGGGCTACAATGGCCTTTCATTAGAATTGACCAAAATTAAGAATATACCCACAATCCAGGGCTGTCTCATTGTTCCCCACTCTTTTCAGCCTATGGGTAACAATGAGACACTTTGATTTTTCTTCATTAAACTTTTCAAAATCTAGGGAAATCCTTCAAAACATGAATAGGAAGTGATTTTTGGCATATTTATTAAGTTTTGACTTCATTTAGCCAATCATATAAAGTTATATGGTATATGGGTCATTCCATCTGAAGCGGAACAGCATTTGAAAATTACCCTCTCCGATCCTGCTCAAATTTGGCAGGGCTGTTGATACTATCAAATCATGCAAGAATCCCGAATTTCATCCAAATCGGACCACCCCCTCCATTTTTGTACCTCCCCAAAAAATCGACTTTTTGGCGATTTTTGAGCAAAACCCCTATCTTCAAACGGCGATAGCTCAGGAACCACAAATCATAGAAGGTCGGTCTTAGATTCAATTTTGAAGGAAATTGGACGTAGAATCCATTTCCGTGATCAAAATTTTGATTAATTTATTTTTTCTACCTGTATTGCGCAATTGAAAACTTTAAACGGCCGTATCTCAAAACACCCCATCTTATTTTTTTAATTTGACCTCACCATCGTATTCCCCGGCCAATTTTACATAAGAATCACTTATCGACAGAAATGAATATGTTTCGTTCCAGAGATATCGAATTTTAAAGTTTTGAGTAGTTGAGATTACCTACATCAGCTTCATTCGCCGCATCTGCTAGAAGCACACAGGCGGGCTGATTAAAAACTGCTACCTGGTGTTCTGGGAGATGATTAATTTTATTTTTGTTTTTATAATTTTACGCAAATATTTTTTCAAATAGATAATACCTTGATCAATATTTTTTTGTGTAAGGAATATTTACTGGGTTATTTTGAATGCACCGTTTTTTTACGTGTTGCTAACCGTTTTAGAGTACCCCCGAGGCCATGACTAGGGCCTTTGTCATGGGCGGTAGCAAAATAGTGCCATTCAGCAAAACCTCCAAAATCTGATTTAAGGATTAAAGGTTTGATCATATTAAATCGATATTTATATTGTGAGCAAGCTCCATTTGATTGAAAGATGATTTTGGTCAAGATACATTTAATTAAAAAATCCTTATACGTGTGAACAGCAGCCGCATTGTATTCCAAAAATCCAAGAATGATAGAAGAAAAAAAAACATTGTTGTTCGGACGGTGTCGAAATCACCGCAACTAAATTTGGGGAATTAGCCGCTTCGCATCAGATCAAACTTTGTAATTTTCTAACATTTTTCAGTTTTATACTTTCCAGAAATCCTTTTCCTACTCCTTGCGATCCTTCACTAGAATCCAACGTATCAACAAATTTTATTCATTTTAATTCATATTTTTTACTCAATAATGTATCGTATTGTTCAGTGTTACTTAAAAGATCAATTGAGTACTAAAGCACTATGTCAATTTTTTATGTACAACGGTAAAAAAACACGATTAAAACCCATTTCTGATCACTTTTTTTCATTTCAATGCAAAAAAAATATTGACAAGACAACATTTTTTGATGGATCAACTATGGTCCCCTTGGAACGAGCTGTCAAGTAGGACCTTTACTGTCAAGAAGGGCCGTGAAGTTATATTTTTTCAAATTGAATTAAAAATCAATTTTAAGTTATTTGCGGTCGATCAAAGGGTCATTGTACTCAGCAAAATAAGCTTTATCGTTTTGAACAATAACATCACAAATTTAAGCTTAACTTTAGGACCCAATTGCATTTTCCTGCTCGCTCCGGCGTAATCCAATTCTGCATTTACCTGTGTGTCGTTATTGCTCTGTCCTGTGGGTTAGCACAGAAATTCATTTAGTTTTTTTTTTTTTTGAGCAGATAAACATTCGCGATTAAACTCCAGTTTCCTACAGTTATACTGTTAATTTTTGCTCAAGAAGATTATTTATGATGAATTATTATTTTAATAAATGACCAGGTAGCAGTTATTGATCAACCCGCCTGTGTGCTTCCAGCAGATGCGGCGAATGAAGGTGATGTAGGTAATCTCAAAAACTCAAAACTTTAAAATTCGATATCTCTGGAACGAAACATATTCATTTCTGTCGATAAGTGATTCTTATGTAAAATTGGCCGGGGAATACGATGGTGAGGTCAAATAAAAAAAATAAGTTGGGGTGTTTTGAGATACGGCCGTTTAAAGTTTTCAATTGCGCAATACAGGTAGAAAAAATAAATTAATCAAAATTTTGATCACGGAAATGGATTCTACGTCCAATTTCCTTCAAAATTGAGTCTAAGGCCGACCTTCCATGATTTGTGGTTCCTGAGCTATCGCCGTTTAAAAATAGGGGTTTTGCTCAAAAATCGCCAAAAAGTCGATATTTTGGGGAGGTACAAAAATGGAGGGGGTGGTCCGATTTGAATGAAATTCGGGATTCTTGCATGTTTTGATAGTATCAACAGCCCTGCCAAATTTGAGCAGGATCGGAGAGGGTAATTTTCAAATTTGCACTTTTTCGTGCACAGTTGAGATGGAATGACCCATATATAAATGGATTTTACTAAATTTAAATAATTTTTAGTTTAACTTTTGTTAATGAAAGCTTCAAGTTGGCAAAATTGCTTTAAAATGTTCAAGGTAAGTCACCTGCAATGGAACAATACAAAAACATGATGTTTTAATAGAAAAGTATTGATTTTCGTAGAGTGTCTCATTGTTCCCCACCTGTCTCATTGTTCCTGCCAAGTGCGTCTACAATGAGACAGTTGGATAGCTCTGGCTGTAGAGGTCGGATCGATCTCATATTTTGGTCAATGTTAGAACACGAGCAGTTCTCTAGGATTTCGGTCATTCGATTTTTTTTGTATTTTTTAATCCGACTGAAACTTTTTTGGTGCCTTCGGTATGCCCAAAGAAGCCATTTTGCATCATTAGTTTGTCCATATAATTTTCCATACAAATTTAGCAGCTGTCCATACAAAAATGATGTATGAAAATTCAAAAATCTGTATCTTTTGAAGGAATTTTTTGATCGATTTGGTGTCTTCGGCAAAGTTGTAGGTATGGATACGGACTACACTAGAAAAAAATAATACACGGTAAAAAAAATTTGGTGATTTTTTTATTTAACTTTTTGTCACTAAAACTTGATTTACAAAAAAACACTATTTTTAATTTTTTTTATTTTTTGATATGTTTTAGAGGACATAAAATGCCAACTTTTCAGAAATTTCCAGGTTGTGCAAAAAATCATTGACCGAGTTATGAATTTTTTAATCAATACTGATTTTTTCAAAAAATCGAAATTTTGGTCGTAAAAATTTTTCAACTTCATTTTTCGATGTAAAATTAAATTTGCAATCAAAAAGTACTTTAGTGAAATTTTGATAAAGTGCACCGTTTTCAAGTTATAGCCATATTTAAGTGACTTTTTTGAAAATAGTCGCAGTTTTTCATTTTTTAAAATTAGTGCACATGTTTGCCCAGTTTTGAAAAAAATATTTTTGAAAAGCTGAGAAAATTCTCTATATTTTGCTTATTCGGACTTTGTTGATACGACCTTTAGTTGCTGAGATATTGCAATGCAAAGGTTTAAAAACAGGAAAATTGATGATTTCTAAGTCTCACCCAAACAACCCACCATTTTCTATCGTCAATATCTTAGCAACTAATGGTCCGATTTTCAATGTTAATATATGAAACATTTGTGAAATTTTCCGATCTTTTCGAAAAAAATATTTTCAAAATTTTCAAATCAAGACTAACATTTCAAAAAGGCCAAACATTCAATATTACGCCCATTGGACAGCTGCCAAATTTGTATGGAAAATTATATGGACAAACTAATGATGCAAAATGGCTTCTTTGGGCATACCGAAGGCACCAAAAAAGTTTCAGAGAAATGTAGTTTGCTTATAATGCAAATAAATTATATATTTTAGAACTATGTTTCAAAATTACTTTTAGCTTATGATTTAGAAACCAGTTTTATCTGTTCTTGGTACTTAGCAATTCATTTTGTTTCAATTAGTAAATATTCAGTTCACAATTTCGTAATTCTTATAACCTAATATAGTTTTAAAGTTCCTTTCAACTATGATTTGTACTATAGTTCATTTTGATGTAATTGTATATTTTTACAATGGATTTGCCATCTGTACAGAAAAATGCTTTTGCATGCGATTTCAACATCGGATTTTGGTTGTGTAGAAAATTGTCCAACGAATCCAACTTTACCGTACGTTTTTAGATTTGAACTCATTGACATTGAGAATAATCGATATTATCAACGTTATCAAATTATTAAATCATTAAAAACTATATCACCAGGTACTTTGACCACTTTTCATTCTAGCACTATATGGTTTCATTCCATTCCGTTCGTATTATTTTTTTTGTTTTTCTTTTCAAATTTGTCTTCAAACAAATCACTCTGGTATGAATTCAAAAACATTTGGTATTTATTTAAACATTTGCAAGTAAAACAGGTTTAAGAAATATCATTCAAGTTCAACCACTGGCATAACCCTGAGGACAGAAATTAATTCCAGAAAATATGGTATAAATCGGTCAGAAGAATGCAAAGAGGCTAAGGAAAGCTTTTTTTCAGAATATGCCCGTTAGTAAAATTAAAAGCTCGACTTTTTCCTTTAATTTTTTTTTCAATTCTTTAATAAGCCCGTTGCCCAATCGCCATTTGCGGTTCGTTTCTTATCTTTTGCGAAATTAACAATCTAGTTGATACCACCCTCACCACCGTTCCGGGTGGCGATAAAAAGCATAATTTAATCAGACCCGCTTCAGTTTCGCTGCGCAGAAACTTCTGACCAAGTCCAAGGGGCCACGCCACGACCTGCCCTTCCCAACGCAAAAGCCCAGTTTCAAATGCTCGAAAGCGCACTCGGAGAAAATAAAAACTAAAAGTGCTCGTAAAGTTCAAAACAAAATCTACCTCGAAGAAAAAAACGAGCGCGCTCAAAAACCGCGTCGAGTTGAACCTAAAACGAAGTTTAAAAAATAAAGTTTCCAACCAAAACCGACCGAAAAGACAAGTTGAAAAGGGAATTGTGAATATATGATAATTATTGGAGCAGGTGAATCCGTTTCTCGCTTAATCATTTCGACTTTTTTTTTCGGAGTTCTTTTGTGGTCACGGCCAGACTGAAGTGATGGTGGCGGCATGCATTCGTAGTTAATTTATTGAAAAACTAAATTACCATACATGCTGCTGGCAGAAGCAGGAGAGAGACTTGGCTGTAAGAATCGAGAACTGAGAGGCAAAGACGATGACGACGACGACGTAACGACTTGGAAGTCATTCATACGAACGGTGTGCAGTTTACCACAAAAGTGCGTGATCATCGCGAGTTGAAAAGTTTAACCTGGAAGGAATGGGGAGCAGTCGAGTTAAGTGTAAGGGCAGTTTAAGTTGGGTGAGATCGTGAGCACGGAGAATCAGTTGAGGCTTGATTTTCTTTACCTAGAACATTATTGATCGGATTGTGAAAAGATGATATTCTGAATGATTAATTATGCGAAGTTGCTCTTTTTTCTATCCAGTGAGTTTCTACATAGGTTTTGTCAAGTCAGATGAAGAACGCTCAAAATGTTCTCCAATTATGACGAGTACTAGGACTCATTATAATTAGGCCGATGTAAAATTTGTCATGGTTTCCAAAATTATTGTGCTTCTGGAAGGTGCCTTCAATCGTGCTGAATCTATAACTACCATTCAAATTTGGAAACAATGTAATTAATAAGACATACTACAAATCCCTCCCTATTGACCACAGTCAGAGATGAGGGACAAAAACATTTGTAAAATATAGAATATAATAAATATACTTCCCAAAAACCAAATATTGTCTCTCAAAGAAGAATCCTATTTAAAAATCACATACCGTAAACTGGGGTAACTTTGAAAGAAATTTGATTTGGCCACTAATTTTGATACATCCAATGTAACAGTCACATTTTTGCATATATGTTCGATAATAAGCTATCGCTTAATGCTTACATACTCAAAATTCTCAAAAATGTTTAGATATTAATTTGACGGGCATTTAAAAAACTTATCAAAGTCACCCCAGTTTACGGTACTAAATATTCAATCAACATTTCAACAAATTTTAGTACTTCAATTAAATTCTTCATTCTTCACTATCCCTCATTTTTACAGATATGCTAATAGCATTATTCACTATTTGATATTTTGTCTACCCTCTATTTGGCGCATGGTTTTTTTAATTCATTCTTGCGTATATATTGCAGGGATTTCAAAAAAGATTAAATGTTGCTAAAATTTGATAAACTTTACCCCCTTGGATTTGTTTCAATTTTTTTAATCTTGTAGCGAACCAAAAGTGCAAAGTTTCTAAAATATGAATTTGCAATCGAAAAGTACATCAATTGCCTTGCCAAATTTGGGCTGTATCGGAGAAAGATAATTTTCAAATGCTGCTCCGCTTCAGATGGTATAACCCATATTTAATTTAAATATGTTTTAAAACAATCAAATCACAATTCAAAATTTAAAGATTCCAGAGAGCCAAATTGACCAATAAATGTACAATTTTCACCAAAAAAATCAAATGGAATACTGAAAACCGGGATGACATTGATAGAATTTCAATTTATTTTTCTAATATTATTCAAACGGTTAGACTTGTCTCAAGATTTAAAGTTATCGCAGTTTTAGTTAAAAAAGTTGATTTTTATCCGTTTTCGTAACTTTCCCGTTTTTGCGCAGTTTTTATTTTCAAAATATCATATCTCCGAATCTCGTTAATGGATATCAGGTTTTTCTTCAGATCTGAGCTTTTTGGTCCCGAGACCTTCAAATTGGCAAATTAAATTTTCACAAAATCTTTCTAAATATTCAGTTAGCTTTTTCGAACCTCCACATATGTTTACTTAAAAGCCCAACTAATAATCTTTCTTTTGAAACGTGGCGCTTTAAAATTCAGCCGTTCCGGAGATATGATTTTTTTTTAAAAACATGTGCTATTTACGAATATTGACGAACAATTTCATTTTTTGGACCACCCTATTTCGGAAAAGAGCACCCTAATCGCCAGAAAAAAAATACAAGTCTAATTTTTTGAGCTAAAGAACCCCCACTCTAAATTTGAGCCAAATCGCAGCACTTTGATTTGAGGATTTCCTGTTTGTCAAGGAATGGCTGAATAAAAAGTTTCAAGATAGATCAAAATGCACAAGGATTTTTTTTTCATAAAAACACCGATTTTATTTGCCACCAATTGTAGCATGAATACAAAATCCAAAGAAATTTGTTCTATTGATAATCCCTATTAAAAATAACTAAAGATATTTTTTAATAACGTTCCAACAACAACAAAAAACTTGTAAATTAAATTTTGACAATTCTTAATGTAAAATTTTACAAAGAATTCAAAAATACAATATGTTTTCCGATTCGAAATATTTTTTTATTATTAAAAAAATAACACAAATTTTTTATTTGATTTCTAACCAAATTCTAGAAATTGATTCGAAATGCCTACAAAATACATCTTTTTTACAAACAAATAATTGAAACCAGTAAATATGTTGAAAAAGCTTTCAGGCAGGGTTGCCAGGGAAAAAATGAAAATTAGGCCAAGTAGGTAAAAAATCTGGATAAACCTGGGAGACGAAAATTAAACAATTATGAATAGGGAAGGGGAAGGGGGCTATAAATTAATGCTTGTAAAATCCTGAAAGTTTAATTGATTGTCGGTCTCAAAAAGTTTGAATTGACATTTTTAATAAAATAAATATTTGTTATTTTTCGATTTTCAATTTAATTAAATTTGAATCAAAAAGATGTTCGAAATTTGCAAAATATGTAAAACCGGACGAAATCTGTCAAAATCTGGTACAGATGATGATAATTCTTTATTTTGGAAGAAACATGAAAAATTTTGCCTTCCCATTTTTACCAGGCAAACCATATAGGGGAACAGCATCTAATTCCAGCGTGCCTCTAATGTTGGCAGGTCAGAACTTTGACATTGAATTAAAGCTAATTAAAAGCGTTTTCAACTGAAATCGAGTGATAAAAAGCTCAATAAGAATTGAGCAAGCAAGTTTCTATCAAAAGTTTTGCAAAATTAGTTTTTTAAATATTGAATATCAGCAAATTGGATGGAGTTAGGAGCGAGTGCTTAACCTGCCAAACAAACGAGAATTTCCTCTTTATAACGTAAATTCATATTGGATGATTTCCACACTTTTATAGAAAGGTTAGGTCCAAATATTATTTATTATTTTATTTCTCGGGTAAAGGTCTGTTGAGGAACAAAAAAAATAAAACAAACTCAATGTTTCCAAATTTGGAAATCAAAAGTATCACAAAATGCTTTATACATTACTGTCATATATTCGATTCTGCGTGTATCCTCCAGAGCAAGCAGCAGTTAAGTGCTCAGAGCTCTAGAAGTTTTTTCGAATTTTCCGCCGCAATCGACCGTGATTACCCGCGAGTTTGCTCCACCAGCATGCCGAAGGCCGGCCGTGGCCGTGGCAGTTCGAGTGCGGCCTCGAAAAACCCGCGAAGTTCGTCTACCGGCCGTGTGCAAAAAGGTAAACAAACCAACGCCGCCGCGTCGTCCGCCATCGCGCAGGGGAGCGTGTGCGCTGATGGTTTCAATCCGGAGTTATTGCACGCTAATTACCGTGTCCAGGATCGCAGCCCTATAAGAAGCAGACTCCGCTCAGGTACTTCCGGCAATCTGTCGACCGGTGGCGCATCAACATCCGCCAACATTCCCACCAGTAACAAGTTCGCGAGACTGAGTGACGAGGAAACCAACAACAACAACACCGACGGTAGCAGCACTACCGACGACGACGACGATGATGGACGTGCACGCAAAAAAGGTAGTACGACAAAAAAAAGATAATTCTCCAAAGGAACGGCGACCACCTCCAATTTTTATTTTGGATACGTTGGCGGACGATGTTGACGAGTTGCTGGAAGGCCTCCAATATAGTCTGAAAATTGGAAAATCGAAAGTGATTACTTTCAACAAAAAGAATTTCGACCTGGTGGTGAAAGAACTGAAGTGTAGCAACTTCAAGTTCTACACATTCGATCCAGTTGAGAAGACCGCGGTTAAGGTAGTCCTGCAGGGCTACCAAGACCGCCCAATCGCCGACCTGAAGGAACACCTCTCGGGTGCCGGAATAACGCCACGGGAGATAAAAGTGCTCTCGCGAAAGACAACCGTCACAGGTACACACACTCTGTACCTGTTGTACTGCGACCGCGGCACCGTCAAAATCCAAGACCTGCGACGGACTAAGGCGTTGGACGGTTTTTGGATAAACTGGCGGTTTTACTCCAAAAACCCAATGGACGTAGCGCAATGCCACCGTTGCCAGAAATTCGGCCACGGCTCGCAGAACGCTGCGTGAAGTGCGGTGAAACACACCTCTCGGAGAAGTGTGCACTGCCGTGCAAGGCGGACTTAGGGGACAAGGCAGAGCACACCAAGGCGCGCATTAAGTGCGCCAACTGTGACGGCAACCATACCGGTAATTAGCGGCGATGCGGCCCAGCAAGAAGTAACCGGAGAAGATCTCTTCACCTTGCCGGAGTTTTTTGCTCTAGCGGGCGAGATGATGACGCGTAGCAATTTCTGGCCCTAGGGGAGCTAATGATTAAGCACATCTACAATAGATAAAAAAAACTGTGTTTAAGCTTTTTCTATTTCTATTCCCTTTCCTTTGCAGTTTCAGTAAGTTTTTTTCTAAATTTTTTCTTACTTTTGGTAATCTCTTAGTCATAAGCAATAATCGTTCCAAAATGGATTGAGATTTAACACACAGCTGAAAGGAACTCCAAAACTCTGTTATGTACTACGAATGAACTAATTGTAACATGATTATTCACTAATAAAACCGAATTGAATTGAATTACTGTCATATATTTGCAAAATATCAAATAGTATAATTTTACAATCTGTGGTGCCTGAATTCAAAGTGAGAAAATATAAAGAACCCAATGTATAATGCATTTTTATGCATTTATATCTATTAAAAGCATGATTGAACCAGTTTAAAAATAGTTGACCTTCCGTGATATCTAAAAAAATCCGGCAATTTTGTTTTTTTTTTAATCTAAGATTTTTCAAAATTCAATGATAGTTAAACATTTGTACTGGTGTGGTGTGCAATGCATCAGACAACACTTTTTTCATTGAAATGTGATTCCATGGCCCGCATTTTTTTTTTCGCCTCCCAATAACCAATAACGTGGGTCAGCATCAAGAGACATAAACTTAAAAAAATATTTGCAGCGGCCTTATTTGATTTTAAGTCATAAACCTTCTTAATTTTTTTATTTAAAATTTGTATTTGATTGAAATTTGTTTCCCTCTCATTTTAGAAGATATTTTGAAGGTACAAAAACGTGAAATATAATTTTCATTATTTAAATAAAAATTCACTAAATTTAAAATAACTTAAATGTTAGAAAATCAAAAATAAACATGTAGAAAACTAAGAAAAACACAAAAAAAAAACAAGTACATAATTAAAACAATCAAGAAGTTGAATAATTTTTTTTCTTATATTGAAGCTAAATTTAATTATAAAAAAAACGAATGAAAACGTCTTGTTTTCCGTTCCCATCACCGTCGCTTGGACGGACGTGCCCCCTCGGGGGCAGCGAGCCTTCGCCGGTGTTGTCTTGAACTCTGCGGGTCGTGGGATTATCGCACAAATCTTCACCAAAGCTGCGCCAGAAATGCAGTGCAGACCACGCAAGAAAAAAAATCGCTCCTCTCCTTCTTGTAGGACGGGTGCCATCTGCCGCCCGGGAGCGTTTTTCTTCTGCAGGATTTTCTCGAGTTTTTTTTTGCACTATTTACTTCTGCGCGAGGTCCCGCTGGGCGTAATTGTTGAGCGAATGCCTGTGCATTCTGGTGTGACCCCGGGGATCAACCTGCAACCTCCGGAAACTCGAGAACTGCTGGAGGAGGGTGAACTAATAGAGATTTCCCACTCTGGGAATCTGTTTGATTTGGCATCTTTGCGGCGGAATCGGTGTCATGTGGTTGGCTTGGAAGCGAGTTCGGGATCAGATTCGATTTCCGTTCTCAGGTATATTTGAGGTTAACTGGGTCAGTCGAGGAATGTTGCAAGGGAAACTGTACTGGAAATAATTTTATTTTTCATTTTTCGAATCACAGTGATTCCCAAAATTTAATTACACTTAAATGCTTCCTACTAACGGTACTCAACAATCCCTTCGCGCTCACATTTATTGCAATCAACGAAGCTCAAATTTTTAACCATATCACATTACGATTCACCTGATTGGCTTCTTCCAGTCCAGCGACGGCAAAAGCCCCCCACCACCCATATCGAAGGGGATTTTTCTCCAACCGTCAGCAGCTGGCTGGTAACGGTTCACAAATTTCAATCACATTTTATCATATTTATTCCAGATTTTTTTCTCTCCTCTTCCCCAACCGTAAAGGATACTCTCGCGTCTAAAAAGAGCCAAACCTCTTTCACCGTCGTTGTTGAAGTTGACGTCGTCGCAGGTCGTTGACGATCTTCAAGTAGCGTCGCCGTCAGCGGCTTTGAAGCAGCTCAGCCAGGTGTGCATAAATTGATTGACAATCTTCAGCGGCAGACCTTGCCCTGTATATGTTGGCTCAGTCCGACCAGCAGCAGCAGCAGATCAACCTGGTCGTCCTTGCCCGGCAGACTGTTGCGCTACTGATGATGGTGGTGGTGGTCCCCTCAACCTGGTGGAGTATCACCATCAGAAACATATCAGGTCCTGGCCTTTTTTGCTTAGCTTTTTTTTCTCTTTTTGAACCGTTGAGTAGAAAAAGTCGTTGAAGTCACATTGCGCTGATGCGAATCATGCGGGGGATGTGGGTTATTAAAAATGGCTCCTTAATTACTGGCGAGAACCAGCTGCTGAGGGTGGCTGATATTGTGCAATGTTTGCATAAAATTGACACGGACAACTTGAATTTACATTTTTTTAGAACACGTCTTTAAGCTTAACTGTAAAATATGTAGTTTTTGAATTGCTTATGTTTTTACTCAGATTTTTTTTGGCATTTTTTTCAGTTGAGGAAAAATATTTTTTTAATATAATTAACTAGTCTTAAAAGCTAAACAAAATAAGTAATGCTGTAGCGTTTGAGACAGAGTTGCGTAGCTTAAATATTTCGAAATGGAATCTGTCTCTAAGCCTTCAATTCCTAACCAAAAATTGGTTGATTTTAACTGTTACAATGTTTATTATGCTCTGGAAAAGTTTTCAATTATTTTGTATTCAAAATTGTAAAAAGTCGCCCAAAATTAAAAGAAATACCTTTTTCATTTTCTGGTGATTTGTAGATTAAGATGTGCTTGAAAATAAGAATTAACTAACTAAGCCACACAAAGCTGCTAAAATATGTTTAGCTATTATTATTATTATTATTATTATTTTTTGCTGAACAAAATGTGTTTCTATTTTTATTATTTGTATGAAACGTTGTCCTTCGATCTCATAAGTCCAAATCATCCATTTTGCGTAATTGGTTCCTTCAAACAAGTCTCCATACAAATTTGGGGACTGTCCATTAAAAAAGTTTTATGCAAATCTGTGTCTTAATAAGAGCTATTCAAATATGTGAAAATATGAATCTTGATTTCTCTGATCGATTTGGTGTTTTCGGCAAAGTTGAAGGTTGTAATCAATAACTATTCAGAAAAAATGGCACGCAAAAAACATTTTCAAATTGATTTAGAAAGAAATATTTTGAAACTTTTTACCAACTTTTTGCCACAAAAACTCAATTTGTCAAAATTTACCTCCTTAGATTTTTTTATATATATATTTTTATAATTTTTTTTAGTGAAAAAATTACGTTCAGTTTTTCGCAAAGATAGGAATTAAAAAAAATGCACCCGAAAAAGATTCCAGAAACAAATGAAATTTGACACTAAAACCATCCAAATTATGTAGATTTTTCAAGCTTTCTCTTAGTAAATATTTTTTTGATAATATGGTAAGTTTCAAAGTATTAATGCAAAAAAAAACGCAAAATGCCGTATTCTTTTAAATACTATTTTTTTTTTGTAATTTGCAATACGGGTATCAAACGATTTGAAATGTTGAATGCATTTTCTCTATTTTAGAGTTTTTTTAATGAAATACTATTTTTTTACAAAATACCGTTTTATCTCTAAAATACTCTTATTTTTATAATTCACATTACGAGTATCAAACGATTCGAAATTTCGCATGTATTTTAACTGTTTTAGAGCTTTTTTCAATGAAATACTAAAATTTTACAAAATACCGTATTTTCTAGAAAATACTCAAATTTATTACTATCACAATATGCGTATCAAACGAAGCGAAATTTCCATGATTTTTCATTTAAAAAAACTCTAAAACAGTTAAAATACATGCAAAATTACGAATCGTTGATAACCATATCGCGAATCATAAAAAAATAGTATTTTCGAGAAAAATTTCATTCAAAAAACTCGAAAACAAAAAAAAAATCGAATCGTTTGAATTTGCGAATTATAAAAATTTTAGTATTTTCTAGAAAATACGGTATTTTGTGAAAATTTGAGTATGTCATTCAAAAAACTCTAAAACAATAAAAATGCATGCAAAATTTTAAATCTTTTGATAACCATAGTACGAATTCTGAAAATTTGAGTATTTTCGAGAAAATACGGTATTTTGTGAAAATTTAAGTATTTCATTCAAAAAACTCTACAACAGTTAAAATACATGCAAAATTTCAAATCGTTTGATACCCATATTGCGAATTATGAAAATTTGAGTATTTTCGAGAAAATACGGTATTTTGTGAAAATTTTAGTATTTCATTCAAAAAACTCTACAACAGTTAAAAACATGGAAAATTTCGAATCGTTCGATACCCATATTGCAAATAATAAAAATTTGAATACTTTCGGTATTCAATGATTTTTTTTAGTATTCATACTTTGAATCTTACAATATTAGCAAACAAAAAATTTACTAAGGGACCATCCACAAACCACGTGGACACTTTTTTTTGGAAATCTCAACCCCCCCCCCCTCGTGGACAATTGTCCATACAAAAAAAAACTTTTTTGTATGGAGCGTGGACAATCGCCATACCCCCCCCCCCCCAAGTGTTCACGTGGTTTATGGATGGTCCCTAAGAGGAAGTTTGAAAATTCAACAATTTTATAAATATATTAAATAAAAGTTATCGTCCATTATCGTCAATAAAATTATCTCCGATAGAATTATCGGAATAACGATAACGATAGATAATTTTATCGTTAACAACCATGAGTATTTCATGACATTTAAATGGTTCAAAGTTAGCGTTTCAAGTTCTTCAAGTCCTTTCTTCTTGATCTAAAAAACTGTAGAATATTTTAACTAAATAGAAAATTTCTCTTTTTTACATTGAAAATCGAACAAAATGTGTTCGAAATATCAGTTAAGGGCTTATCAGCTTACACTGAAAAATACTCATTTTCTTGAAATTAAAATTCTATTTGGCTGGATCAAAAATACAAAAACAAAGCAAAGTTTTGAAATATTTTAACGTGGCTTAGTTTGCAAATGAATCCACATTTTCTTATACCAATATCTCAGCAAATAATTGTCCAATTTTCAGTGTTAAAAAATAAAACAGTTGTGAAATTTAATGATCTTTTACAAAAAAATAATTTGAAAATTATGAAATCAAGACTAACAAATGGGCGTAATATTAAATGTTGAATGGTCGGAAGCGGTCAATTTCGAAAGGAATTGCTCATATTGATTTTTTTTCCACGAAATGAAAAAATGATCAAAAAATTTCGGCTGACAATATTTTGAAAATTTAAATGTGAATAAAAGATCTAATTATGATGACATATTTCGCAACTGAGCCAAGCTAAAAAAATATCAAAACTTTTCGAAACTTCTAACTCTTTTTTGGAGAACTATTTTGAACCTAGCATCACAACCAAAACAAGTAAACATTGTGCTTAGTTTTTCATAAGAATGTTACAAACTCTTGT
Source organism: Culex pipiens pallens (assembly GCF_016801865.2). Lineage (NCBI taxonomy): Eukaryota > Metazoa > Arthropoda > Insecta > Diptera > Culicidae > Culex > Culex pipiens. The sequence goes on along the minus strand of NC_068938.1, from coordinate 192,545,432 downwards.
CCGTTTTCCCAACATATGCTCACACTAAAATTAACTTCCTTAGATCCATAGATAACTCACCATCGACGAAAACCCGCCATCCTTCGGCCACACGTTTTCCAAATACGGTCACTCACCCAAATCATGTAAAGTGTTGCCGAACGACGTCACCGACGCCACTTGCACCGCCCCTCAGGAAAACGCTTCTTGTCGCCCTCTGGTGTTACAAAGTGTGAACATAAAGTGCTAAGAAACTTACTGGCAGTCGCGGTTAAGGCGTTCGGAACAGCTGCAGCTGAAATGTGGCTGGCACACGATGCACACGTCACGCTCCAGATATGTGTCGCCTCCCAGAGGGAACTAGGAAAAATGGCCACGTTCCCCTAGGGTGCACCTTTTGTTCCGGGGGCACATGTCAAGAACTGCAGACATGGAACGGGTTTTTTTGGTGGTTTTCTTAGAACTTTGTGGTTTCTCAACAGGAAAATTCCTAATGTAGAAATAATCGTTGGATAAATGTTCGTTAATGAATAGCTTGAGCTAGTTTTGTCAGATCCATGGAAAGAGGCATTAATTAACCTTCTGCTGACCATTTTATTTCAATTTATGTTGGTAGTTTTAGCTACTATAACTTTGATCGTATAGGATTAATCGTTGAGGGTTAATTTCTCCATTATTACAATGTATTCACAAGGAAGAAAACAAACACGGAAGAGTTTGCGAATTTTCCCACAATATCAGGACACCATCGCAAAAATACTCATCCAGATAATGATCCTACCAGAAACGATGCAATAAAATTTAACAATTTAGGATAGCACGACCTATAGTGGATTCGCAACCAATTCTTAACATTTCAACGAATTTCAAATCAAAAACAGACTCTCCATCCCTGCAGTTCCCCGTTCCCATGCCGGGTAATCATTCAGGTCCCAAACTGCAACATACTGATAATGACCCAAGAAGAAGAGTAACAGGCAAATTCCTGTGTTTACTACACACTCAATGAAGTCCCCCGAAAACATCCGAAAAGTTCTCACCAGGTAGAACCACGGGGAGCGTCCAAAATTGTGACTGTCCCCGTTGAAAGGCGACGCAGAGAGGCATTTTGGCATTTTGGCGCACTGAAGAGACCCAAATTTAAGCACTTCTTCGCTCAATGAACTTTCCCTATAATTACGCTCAAGGCGGGGGGGAGAACGATTATTGCTGTCGTTGCTGTTTGTTGTTATTCCGAAGCGCCTTAATTGCCAACTCAATGTACCGCATCGGTGTGTGTGGTTGCGTGTAAAGGTAAAGGTGAGCTTCTTGAGTTGTAGTTTTGCGGTGCAGTTTCATTCAGAACTGTGGGGCTTGGAAGTTGACGGGGATATTTTTTGGTAGTTTTGTTTTGTTAGTGCTGTTTTGCTCGTTTTAGCTGCAGTTCCAAATTGTTTAAACTGATTTAAATTTTTTTATTTTTTAAATTCAGCAGATTGATTTTAAAAACGAAATAAAAATATATTAAGTTTAAGCCATTTGAGGTCCCTTCACATTTTTCAATACATCGACGTCGTCGTGCTATCTTGTCGCACCCGCCATTTTGAAATTCCGAGAAAAACGCGTTTTAATGTTTGACCTTGAATATACAAAAACGAGAGCACGCAATGTAAACAATAACAAACACGTTTTGTTTGGCTGACCATTCTGTGCATTGTCCCAAAGTTTGGTTGAAGTTGGTTGCTGGAGTCCCGAGTTATAATTACAAATGTTTACGGTAGTCTAGCTTGTACGTGCGACAAACGCATCCTGACTTTCCTGGCCTGAAATCCCTTTGGCCTTTTATCGCACTTATATCAATTTTCATGGAGTGACAAGATAGCACGACAAGATTGAAACTACTTTCATATGTAAAGTGACACAAATGCATGGAGTTTTTTCGGTTTTTGTTGAATATCTCAGGATTGAAATCGAATTTTGGGGATCTGTGAAGGTCAAAAGGTGAGGCATTGTGAGCTGCACAAAATGGCGTTCTTAACTCAATTTGGCCCAAAATGCACGTACGACAAGTTAGCACGATGGCGACGACATGTGAGAATGAATAACTTGGTATCCAGGTAAGTAATTGTCTGGAAATTCGCAACTTTCAATAAGAGAATTTTAGAATTAGGTTTTTTTTTAGAAATGTAGCCACTTAAAATATGAATTTGGTTAGAACGAGTTTTTTTTTTCAGTGTGTCCTAATAATCTCTTATTTTTCAAGTAGCGTTATTTCGAAAATGATTTATTTGATTTTCAAAGAAATCAAAACTGGCTTTTTTTATTTTTCAATTTCAAAGCTTTTTTCAAGATTAAATATTATTTTTATAAAAGAAATATTCACAAAAGTTTTTTTTTGCATTTTGCATTTAAATTTAATATATAAATGTTAAAAATGGAGCTTATTGATGGTACTGAAAAAAAACTCATTTTCACAAAATTCAAACTTTAAACGGCATTTTTTCAGTAACCTACAGAGTTGAAAAAATTAAGGCAATATTGTCACCATTTCTTATTATTTTGCTTTTGATGTGAATCGCTTGCTTTTGTTCGGTGACGAAGAAAACACTTTCTTGTTTTGCATGTTTTTGCTTTGTTCAAAGCAAATTTCATCATTAAAAATCCAAATCATTGTTTGGCATAAATTTGGCAGGAGTGAGTTTCCGTAAGGGAATATTGTTACAACTGATTTTTGTTAAGGAAATTTTAACTTTTAAATGCTTATAATTTGAAATGGCATGCTAAAATGCTCAAATTAGATTTAGGTTTTAAAAAGAGCATTAAATTTAAAATTCCTATCTACTCGATTTATTCCTAAAATCTAATTACTTTAAAAAACAGATTTAATACCTTTGTAAACTAGCGTTAAAAATATTTTTTTCATAAAAATGCATTTACTTTTTGCATTAAAAATCCTAACATTAACCTGCAACTTTGGCGAAGACACCAAATCGATAAAATAGAGTGGGGCATACACTTCAAAAAATATTTGCAACGACCTTTTTAACGGCGCACATCAACCAGAGCTTTTGCACTCAGATTTTTGTTACAGACATTTTGGTATCTTCAAAACTACGGGAAATATCAATGTAATTTTTTATTCATCCCCTAAGCTACTATTTCCATAACGATTTACAACAAAATTTGTCAATTTTTATATTCAAATAATTTCAGGATTGGGTCCGTAAGTTCAACAATTTTAAAACAAGAAGACAACAACTTCCTTGGTTGCTATGTACACTTAAAGAAGTTTTTTTTGTAAAATCCAGTTCTACAAACCAAGACCCTTGAATTGAATTTAAAAATTATAATATTTGTATCTTAAATGAGATAAAAAATTATCGTACTTATTAATATTCTGTTGAAGTCTCTATTATTTGTTGATTTTTTTAGTAAACGAATACAACATCATGTTTTAAACCTTAACCAATTTTTGTGATTAAAAAGAAAATGTTTAAGACTCATTTTTAAGGAGTTTTCAACAGAGATTTTTTTTCAATTTTAGAAAAATTGCAAGAAAATGTTTTTTTTAAATAAAAATAAAAGTGTTTTTGATCAAGATCGAAAGAAACTGAAGATTCATAATAAGATGTTTTATTTATAATTTAGTAATGTTCTACAAAATCAGCTGATTTCTTGCATTTTTAATTTTTTTTTTTTTCGGCTCAAATTTGTTGAGGTTCTTATGACCAAAGAAACCATCTTGTGTCACTGTTTCACCCATACAAGGCTCTATACAATTTTGGCTGCTGTACAAATAAAAATGTTCAAAAATCTGTAAAAATCTCTTGAAGGAATTTTCTGATCGGTATGGTGTTTTTAGCAACAAAAAAAAAACATTGGTATTCAAGATGTTTTTCGTTCATTAATTTACTTAAATTTTTATGATTTTATTTTTTTAATAAACTCTTTTCACAAAAATTAGTTTCCCAAAATTCATTTTTTTCAAATTTTTATTTTCTTTGTCATGTTTTAGAAACAAACAATTACAACTTTTAAGCCATACAAAAGTAGAGACAACCATTCAAATATGACTAAATTTTTCTTGACCTAAGTTTTAAATAGGAAATTATATTTGCAATCGAAAAGCACTTTACAAATTTAATGGTAAAGTGCACCGTTTTTAAAATATAGCTACGTTAGGTTCATTTTTAACTGAAAAAAATCAGTTTTTCGATTGTTTCAAATAGTGTCCACAATTGTCCATTCCTGAAAATATTGTTTCGAAAAGTTCAGAAAATTTCCAATAAAATTGTCTAACAGACATTGAAGATTGCTTTTGGTTGCTGAAATACAGCGAATTAAAGAAAAAAAAAAACAAGAAAATTTAAGATTGTTAAGTTTCATTCAAACAGTCTTTTATCGACTAGTATCAATATTCTAAAATTATCTACTGGTCTAATGGTCCTATTTTCAATGTTAAAAACGAAAGATTTGTGTAATTGTCTGATCCTTCAAAAACAAATATTTAATTTTTTTTATCAACTCAACAATTCAAAAAAGCGTATTGTTTAATATTTGACCTTTTTTGAAAAGTTTTACTTGATTCCAAAAATTGAAAACTATTTTTTTTCAAAAAAATCCGAAAATTTCACAGAATTTTGACTTTTAGCATTATCAAACATACCGGTTCTTAAATTAAATATAAGCAAAAAGTTTCAGAAAATGCGAAACGTTTTGGTAATTTCTGATTAAAATCAGCCTGATAATTTTTAATTTAGATTATTTGACTCTAATCAGACATGAAGGACAAAAACGTTCAAAAAATCCTGTACTTACTTAATCGGCTTTTAAAAAATCCACCTTACAATTCCATGAAAAAAATTAAAAACATGATTAAGGTTGTTTCCACAATTCTTATTTGGAATATTTTTTTTCAAATCTTATGTTTTCATTGATAAAAAAAAGTGGAACTTCAAATTAAAATGTAACAAAAAAAATAACAAAAATAATGAAAAAATACGCATTGTAGGAAAATGCATTTCACATTTTTTCTGTTGATTGCACAAAAATTTCATTTTAAAATTATGAACATTGAAAAGAAAATATACACATGTGAAGATAAACCTCTCTAAGCTTTAAAAAATATGTGCAACGGCTTTACTTAATTGTAATAATTGAGTAATTTAAAAAAAAATGAAAATAAAATCCTCGAAAAACTTTTTTTTTTGTATAAAATTGTATTTTAATTGATGAATTCATTCTTTCTGACTAAAATTTTAGGCAATTTTGCAAAACAATATTCAAGGATTCATTCCAATAAAATAGTGGACCCTTGTTGTAGCTCCTTGTAATTCTTGTTATAGAATCAAAAAATAACCAAAAATTACTTTTCCCGGGCAGACGGAAATAACTTGGGAACAACATTTTCTGATATTTGAAAATTCTAGGTCAATAACATTTTATGTTATTCATAACAAGATTTGTTATTCGTCTTTATGATTTTTTTTGTTATTGGATTGTTATTGTAATAACAGACTAATAACATTTTTAGTTATTCTTCGAACAAATTTTTGTTATTATTTATTGTTGTTTTAACAACTAATCCGATCATCCCAATAAAAGTTGGAGGTATTCTTCCATAACAAAAAAAAAGTTGTTTTGGCTTTAAACCAATATCAGACCCATAACAAATTTTGTTATGATAACACAAACTGTTAATAAACTCTCATGCGAAAATGGATTTTTCAAGAAGAATCCATAACATTTTTTTGTTGTATTTCAATTTTTGCAGCATTTTATTACTGCTTCTGTTTGCTTTAATGTGCCACGCAGACTTCATTCAATCAACGTGAAATACCGCAAATATCTGCTTTCTTCCGTCCCAATTGCTTTGATCTTGACCGTAAGTGAGAGAAAGATAACACACGTGAGTTCCTGATTGCCACTTCATAAAAAAACGAGATAAAAAAAAAACAAAAACAAAATTGAGTCGTCTACCGAATCTCCGCTCGAATCGCTGGCCACGGACGATAATTGGGCAAACTATCTCTGTGTAAGTGTGTAAAAACAGGCAGTCTTAATTAACCATCTGTTAATCGCTCCGCAATACGGGACACCTCAAGTTTTGGGTCGAGGATTGTAATAATTGCACCCCGAAAAGTATAGGGCACTTCCGGTGCACCGGGAAGCGTGAAAGCGTTGTTGTATCGAAATTTATGCTTGAAAAAAAAACGTTTAAACTTTTTTTGCTTACGCAAGCAGCTGCAACACTTATTTCGCATCTCCACACGGGGTTTTTTGAGCGCAGCACAAATAATTCCCACTTTCCATTAGACGGGGTGAGAAGGAGAAAGTGGGCAAGTGTGCGAGATAATTTATGCAATTAGCATAAATTATTTTTCCTTGGCAAACTTAAGCAGTAAATCAGCGGGGCGCTCACGTTTTCCTGTGTTCCTTAAAGAGTGACTTTGATACCTTATAAAAATTCTAAAGTTATTCAAGTTGTTTAAGAAAAATGTAGGTTATTTGTGAAATGTTTAAGAAATTAATCGAAAAATACTTCAATTAAAACATTTAAAAAAGACCCAATCTACGCCACCTTACGGTACACCACACTTGAGCGAGGTAACCAGAGTCAGGATCTTCGTCATCTGTGTCACAGTCCGGGGGATTGAAGAACGCATTATCATGGTCACACTTTTTCACGTTTCTCGAGGAGGGGAACCCCCTCCAGAATGCCAACTGGGACCATCCAGGCAATTCCCTCTCCTGTGTCTTTCGTCGTCAAAAACCTACCCTTCTGCAACGGCAGACCTATTTGGGGTGCGATTTGCTAAAGTGCTTTATGAGTGTAACCTTAAATCTACGCATAAATATGCAGTTGTCTTTGAAATGTTTTTCAAAACGTGACATCAACATTAGCCAGAAGGGAGCGCCAGGAGAGTACACTAATTATACGTAAAATTTGGAATTCTAGATGAGGGGAGGGGAACCAGGTCTGTTCCAGTTTTTTTTTAGTAAAGCAAACTCGCACCGGAGTACAATGTCCCGAGTCATGTCCCAAAAATAGATTTACGGAAGACCTGTTGTGACATTACAACTTAATTTACATGAAAATCAATACGCGGAAGAGGGTAGAGGAGAAGAGGCTTTGTTTTGGAAGAGGGACAACGCAACGGCTGCCTGGTTTTTTTTTTTTAAATTTGTATTTATTTTGATTTTCATTTCCATGTACATTCATTCAGTTAAAATATTATTGAGTGTCCAATCACAATCGATGACTTTTCACCTCAATTTTAAATACTAGCAACTTTCATTTATTCATGAAATATTGTAGCTTTCGCTATTCAGTGATTTCAAATGTAGGAGATCCTACATGTACAAAAGGGAAACGGGATACCTTAAAACTAACTTATAAACTATATAAAGAGCGGATCAATGCAGCTGAAGACTGCAATGATTTTTGTCTAAATGCATCAATTATCTTATTGGACATAACATCCAAAGTGTCAACTTCGGCTAATTGATGAAGTTCACTGGTGCTGAACCAGGGAGGAAGTTTCAGAATCATTTTCAGAATTTTGTTCTGAATCCTCTGAAGTTTTTTCTTCCTGGTTAAGCAACAGCTTGTCCAGATCGGCACAGCATAAAGCATGGCAGGTCTGAAAATTTGTTTATAAATTAACAGTTTATTCTTGAGACAAAGTCTAGAATTCCTGTTTATAAGCGGATACAAACATTTAATATATTTGTTACATTTAACCTGGATACTTTCAATGTGATCCTTGTAAGTAAGGTTTTTGTCAAAAGCAAGTCCAAGATATTTTACTTTATCCTCCCACTTTAAATTTACCTCATTCATCTTTATAATGTGATGACTTTTTGGTTTAAGAAAATCAGCCCTTGGTTTGTGAGGGAAAATAATAAGTTGAGTTTTTGCAGCATTTGGAGTAATTTTCCATTCTTTCAAATAAGAATTGAAAATATCCAAGCTTTTTTGTAATCTTCTTGTGATGACACGAAGGCTTCTACCTTTGGCGGAGATGCTTGTATCATCAGCAAAAAGTGATTTCTGACATCCTGGGGGCAAATCAGGCAAGTCAGAAGTAAAAATATTGTATAAAATTGGACCCAGAATGCTTCCTTGAGGGACGCCGGCACGTACAGGTAGTTGATCAGATTTGCTATTCTGATAACATACCTGCAGAGTACGATCCGTCAAATAATTTTGGATAATTTTCACGATATAAATCGGAAAATTAAACCTTTTTAATTTCGCAATCAAACCTTTATGCCAAACACTGTCAAATGCTTTTTCTATGTCTAGAAGAGCAGCGCCAGTAGAATAGCCCTCAGATTTGTTGCTTCGAATCAAATTTGAAACTCTCAACAACTGATGAGTAGTTGAATGCCCAAGGCGAAATCCAAACTGCTCATCAGCGAAAATTGAATTTTCATTAATGTGCGTCATCATTCTATTAAGAATTATTCTTTCGAATAATTTACTAATAGATGAAAGCAAACTAATGGGCCGATAGCTTGAGGCTTCAGCAGGATTTTTATCCGGTTTCAAAATCGGAACTACTTTTGGATTTTTCCAACTACTGGGAAAGTATGCCAAATCAAAACATTTGTTGCAAATTTTGACCAAGCTACTTAAAGTTGCTTCAGGTAATTTTTTAATTAAAATGTAAAAAATGCCATCCTCACCAGGGGCTTTCATATTTTTAAACTTTTTGATAATAGATTTTATTTCATTCAGATCCGTATTAAAAACATCATCTGATGAAAACTGTTGTTCAACAATATTCTGAAATTCTATTGAAATTTGATTTTCAATAGGACTCAGAACATTTAAGTTGAAATTATGAGCACTCTCAAACTGCTGAGCAAGTTTTTGAGCTTTCTCCCCATTAGTTAATAAAATATTATCACCATCTTTTAAAGAAGGGATTGGTTTCTGAGGTTTCTTAAGAACCTTTGAAAGTTTCCAAAAAGGTTTGGAATAAGGTTTAATTTGTTCGACATCTCTTGCGAACTTTTCATTTCGCAGGAGAGTGAATCTGTGGTCAATAACCTTTTGCAAATCTTTTTGAATTCGCTTCAGTGCAGGATCACGAGAACGTTGATACTGTCTTCGGCGAACATTTTTCAGACGAATCAGAAGCTGAAGATCGTCATCAATAATGGGAGAATCAAATTTGACTTGGACTTTAGGAATAGCAATATTCCTTGCATCCAAAATTGCATTAGTTAAAGATTCCAAGGCTGAATCAATATCAGCTTTGGTTTCTAAAACAAAATCATGATTTAAATTATTTTCAATATGATGCTGATACCTGTCCCAATTAGCTTTGTGGTAATTAAACACAGAACTATTGGGTCTGGTAACTGCTTCATGAGAAAGTGAAAAAGTTACTGGAAGGTGATCAGAATCAAAATCAGCATGAGTCACTAAAGGACCACAATACTGACTTTGATTTGTCAAAACCAAATCAATTGTTGATGGATTTCTAACAGAAGAAAAGCAAGTTGGCCCATTCGGGTATAAAACCGAATAAAGACCAGAAGTGCAATCTCTGAATAGAATTTTACCATTGGAATTTACTTTAGAATTATTCCAAGATTGGTGTTTGGCATTAAAATCACCGATGATCAAAAATCGAGATCTATGCCGAGTAAGTTTATTCAAATCCCCTTTGAAATAATTTTTATTTTCCCCAGTGCATTGGAATGGCAAATATGCAGCTGCAATCATAATTTTCCCAAAAGAAGTTTCAAGTTCAATGCCCAAACTTTCAATAACTTTCAACTTAAAGTCACGTAAAGTGCTATAAGTCATACTACGGTGGATAACTATTGCAACTCCACCGCCATTTCGATTCATTCTGTTATTGGTTATAACTTTATAATCTGGATCACTTTTCAAATAAGTGCCAGTTTTTAAAAATGTTTCGGTTATAACAGCAACATGCACGTTATGAACTCGTAAAAAGTTGAAAAATTCATTTTCTTTCGCTTTTAAAGAGCGAGCATTAAAATTCATAATATTGATGGAATTACTTAGATCCATGATTAAACTTCAGGGTAAGAACAACATCATTCGCAAATTTTAATCCAATCTGAATAGCTTCCATCATGGATGTAGCATTACTCATTGTTTGAATCAAACCAAACAGTGAGTTTTGCAAAAAAGTCATTTTTTCAAACGTAACATCGCCGAGATCAGAAGATCCCAAAGCGTTGCCAGCAGAAAAATTTTCAAATGAAATTTGAGGTACCTGCCCAATTTGAAAATTGGTAGAGGATTTAAAATTCGTGGATGAACCCGAAACGACGTTGGCATAAGAAATGCCATTGCTGTTACCTAACTTTTCCACGGTAGGGGTATTGTTCGAGTGAGACAGCACGAACGTTTGATTTAAAGATGCAGGTACAACCTGACTTTGAGAAAATTTCGGTTTGGTTTTCGGCTGATGCTTAGCACGAGAATCCAAAACCTTTTTTCTGATGGGGCAATCCCAGAAATTTGATTTGTGATTTCCACCACAATTTGCACATTTAAATTGGGTGACTTCTTTCACGGGACAATTGTCCTTGTCGTGAGAAGAATCCCCGCAAACCATGCATTTTGGAACCATGGCGCAATGATCAGTACCGTGACCGAATGCCTGGCAACGCCGGCACTGGGTCAGATTCTGGCCATTACCGCCATGTTTCTTAAAATGCTCCCACTTTACCCGTACATGGAACAAAAACTGAACTTTGTCCAAAAGTTTCAAATTGTTGATTTCATTTCTGTTGAAATGAATCAGATAAAATTGTGAAGTCAAACCAAAGCGAGAAATATTCCCGTTTGATTTTTTCTTCATTGATATTGCTTGGGATGGGGCAAAGCCAAGCAACACCTTAAGTTCGTTTTTGATCTCATCCACCGACAAGTCGTTGGAGAGACCTTTCAGGACCGCCTTGAATGGACGAGCATTCTTGGTCTCATACGTGTAGAAATTGTGTTTGTGGTTTTTCAAATAACCAACAAAAGTTTGGTGATCTTGTAAAGATTCCGTCAACAAGCGACATTCTCCTCTTCGGCCAAGCTGAAACGAAACCTTCAAATTGCAAGTTTCCTTGCAATTCTTCAGTTGCGTTCGAAAGCTGGCCAAATCGGAGACGGAAGTCACTACAATTGGCGGAGCCTTTACTCGTTTCTCGACGGCAGTAGGCTCAGTACGAGGAGAAGGATCCTTGTCAACAGTTTCGGATAAAACACCGAAACCGTTTGCCAATGGAATTGGAGGATTGACCTCACTTTCAGAATCAGAATCAGACCTCGGATGAGGCTGTTTTCTTTTTCTGTTTCCGTTAGCCGGTTTAGCGTTCAAACGCTTCACCGACGTAACGACCAAATCTTCAGAAGATTTGCGTTTACCTTTGTTTTGACGCATTTTGCAAGCAGAGTTCTCTTGAAAAGATGGCTTCGTTTGTAAAATACAACAAAATTTCAGGTGGGGTTAGTCTTGAAAAGACTGTTTAGAATTTTGGAAAATAACTCAGGTAGTCTTTAAAAAGACTGTGAATTTTGTTTGAAATAACTCTGAACTTAGGTAGTAAAAAATACCGCAGCTCTAGTGTCCGTTCACCACGAAGGTTCGCAAGACACTGAACGGCTGCCTGGTGGCATTCAGCATCTCGTGTCCTGGCGCTCTCTCGGGCGCTCTCGGAGGATGAAATATGATCCTGACTGTTGTTGTTTGTTCTTAACCTTCGAAATGGGACTTCCGGAGAAGGCTATTTTTTGACGGAGCATATGTCGGCAAATAATAGAATTGAGTGATTATTATCTAAATAAATGTATAATATTGCGCATTTTGCACTTTACTAGAGTCTTGCGCAATTATTTTCATCACAGTATTTTTTCATCACAGTGATTTTTCTTCACAGTGATGACGATGATATCCGTTGCTATGGCAGGCTGTTTATTTATTTGTTTATTTTTGGTTCAGAAAGCTCGTCCAGCTCAGAAAAAGTGTTTGAACCGGCTAAGTGGAGGGACAACAACTTGTTTCGACTGTGAAATCGTGGTCTTCGGTACCGGGATGCAGCGGTGTTGCGCAGGGATCTTGACTTACGGTGAACCTTTGTCTTTTTGCTGGGCGGACAACCAGCGATAGTCTTCACTACTTGTTGGATCGGTACAACATCCGGCTGATCCGGCGCTGCTAAGAGGAGTCCCTTCATGGCGATGAAGGCCAGTAATTATCGTCCTCTATGGCCCTGGGGAAGGGGATGGGAAGGTGACAGACGGCGGAGCAGAAGCAACTGCCCGGGATTCAAGCTACCCATGCGGATCAATCCGAGATAGACAGATGTCCGGAGTTTCGCTGTCGGAGAGGGCGATTTGTTATCATTGGCTACCCTGGAGTTTGTTCAAACTTTTTACCAATGCTATTTATTACATGTAATCCTGTCTAATAAAGTCTTTCGATACGGTAGTTAAGAGTATTTAGTACTGATTTACTGAAAAATAAAAAAAGGCTTCTTTCGTCTACCATCCATTGGTTTTTAGCCAGGTTTTTATCCAATTCATGGCCTCGGGCCGTGAGAATAATGGTACCGTTTACTGACTCATTGAACATAGCTCGAGATGGTCGATAGAATTATGCCCTCGAACTCAATAGAAAAAAATAATCCACCAAAAAACCTAACAGTGGCAACCACAAGAATCGATCCAGGAACCTTTAACAGACCATCTCAATGACTTATCTGCCTCGGCCACCACAGCTTGATGACTAGATTGTGGTCAGAAGTCGATGTAGTACACTTGTTTTGTTTTGATGGTGTGATGGAAATTCGGTTTGCCAACTGTGATGAAAATTTTCCCGCAGCACTCTAGCACGGTGCAAAGTGCGCAAAGTTGACAGTTCTCAGTCCTGCAAAGCAGTGTGATGAAAAAATCTAGGCCTAGCACGATTGACACAAAACTCTAGAAATTGCTGAAAGGCGCAATAACATTCTGATAACTTTTCTTTTTATTTGCAGCTGAGAATAACAAAAAGTCATAACAAAACATTTAAATTGGGATAGTTAACAATAAGTTTAAGGGAATTAATTAAATATATAACATAATTATCAATTAGGTTGTGCAATATAAAAGAAGATAAAGATAATAAAAAATGAACAATTTTACAAATACATATTCAATAAATAATCAAACAACAACAAAAAAATCATTATAATTCCAATCACATTAAAAAAAAAATGAGTCATAGCGAGGATTTCATCTGAAGCATTTTTTCTTTCCATTAAGGATAATAGTGTATTTATAATAAAAATAGATTGTTTATTTTTTTCTATTTCCAGATTTGAGGTGATTTTTTTTTCGTGAATAGTTTTAGTCCTAATGATTTTTGCTTTAGGAATTTCTTCATCAAACATTTTTTCCTTCTATGTTCTATGAGCTTCAATATAATCAATTTTATGTTATTTGGCATAAATCAGGGAGAATCATAAGCTAGAAAGGTCTAAAGAATCACGAACAAATCTTCTTATGTTAAACCTTTAAAAAAACTAAATACAAAATTGCTTGAATCTTGCAAAAAAGTGAAAGTTCTGTCAAAAAAAAAACATAATGTCCAGAAATGACCCATACTTTAGGTTTTTGTTAATCGATTTGAATTGATTTTTGTTGTTTTTTATGAAATTTTGTCCTTCAGTTTTTACGTCCAATATCGGAAATTCTGTTACTTGGGTAGAGATTTTCTGATTAATTCGTTGACTGGATTTTTTGAAACTTAAGAAAAACTCCAAACATTTATTAAATGATATAAGCTTTTTTAACGCTAGTGTAGCAATACTCAACCGGTGAGGAATCACCCCCTAGAAATTTGGTCATTCTGGAGTGAAGTGAAGATGTCATAGAAATTCAATATTTTAATGGTTTTCAAAAAAAAAAAAAAACTTAAGTCCACATCTTTACTTTCTTTGAAACTCATAAGCATACAGAATTTTTTGAACATATGGGTAATTCTCCGCCAACTCACACAGCAGTTGCCCCGACCCCTCTTCGATTTTCGTGAAACTTTGTTCTAAGGGGTAACTTTTGTCCCTGATCATGAATCCGAGGTCAGTTTTTTGATATCTCGTGACGGAGGGCGGTACGACCCCTTCCATTTTTGAACATGTGAAAAAAGAGGTGTTTTTCAATAATTTGCAGCCTAAAACGGTGATGAGATAGAAATTTGGTGTCAAAGGGACTTTTATGTAAAATTAGACGCCCGATTTGATGGCGTACTCAGAATTCCGAAAAAAACGTATTTTTCATCGAAAAAAACACTAAAAAAGTTTTAAAAATTCTCCCATTTTCCGTTACACGACTGTAAAAAATTTTGGAACATGTCATTTTATGGGAAATTTAATGTTGTTTTCGAATCTACATTGACCCAGAAGGGTCATTTTTCATTTAGAACAACATTTTTCATTTTAAAATTTCGTGTTTTTTTCTAACTTTGCAGGGTTATTTTTTAGAGTGTAACAATGTTATACAAAGTTGTAGAGCAGACAATTACAAAAATTTTGATATGTAGACATAAGGGGTTTGCTTATAAACATCAAGAGTTATCGCGATTTTACGAAAAAAAGTTTTGAAAAAGGTGGTCGTCATCGACCATGGCCGTTCATGGTCACCCGCGACAGACACGGACGACGAAACAAAGAGAAACGCAAAAAGTAACTTTTTAAAACTTTTTTTCGTAAAATCGCGATAACTCGTGTTGTTTATAAGCAAACCCCTTATGTCTACATATCAAAATTTTTGTAATTGTCTGCTCTACAACTTTGTACAGTATGTAAAAAAAGTATTTACACCCCTTGGGCACTATGCACTTTTTGTGATGAAACATGTAAAAAATTTAAAGTTTGACAGAAACCTAGTACTACGTTTTGTTCAGAAACTCATGCCAAACATTTTGCTACAAAAAGCTCATGAAAAGATGATTTCTATAAAAAGTTATATAACAAATACTATTACGAAAATAAAAAAGGTGCAAAAAAAGTTTGTACACCTTTCGAAAAATTAACATAAATAATGTTATTTGTTGACAAATCACCATAAATCCAGTCTCCCAACTCCAAATAGGCATCCTTGACTGATTAAAAAAATAATTTGGATTGAATATAAAGTTTAATGACTACTTAGTATAAAAGTTTATATAACTCTGGAAATTCTATATAAAACTTATCTAAACTTAATTTTGCAAACTTTTAATTCAAATAAATGTCAATATATTACCATAGAATTGCTAAATAAACATTTTGGAGTGGGTATAACACCGTTTTGGGGGTATTTGTATCTATAGAATAGATTTTTCGTTAGAATTTCGTACCAACCCGGAATTACGTCGTCGGAAAATCCGCCGCCATCTGAACCGATCCACAATTCACAAGTCAACCTATGTGGCATCAGAAAGGGCATAAAATTTCCGATCTTTTGATACCCATACATCCAGGTTTTCTATAAAACCCACGTTTTTAAATACCTAAGCAAAAACGTTGTTATGGTTTCGTTTGAGAAATCTGGCAAAAATGTATGGACTATCGTAATTTTTGCTCTCGTGGATCAAACTTACTTTTTGCCCAGGTATTTAAAAACGTAGGTTTTAAAGAAAACCTAGATGTTTGGGTATCAAAAGATCGGAAATTTTATGCCCTTTCCGATTCCACATAGGTTGACTTGTGAATCGTGGACCGGTTCGGATGCCGGCGGATTTTCCTACGACGTAATTCCGGGTTGGTACGAAATTCCAACGAAAAATCTATTCTATCGATACAAATACCCCCAAAACGGTGTTATACCCACTCCAAAATGTTTATTTAGCAATTCTATGGTAATATATTGACTTTTAGTTGAATTAAAAGTTTGCAAAATTAAGTTTAGATAAGTTTTATATAGAATTTCCAGAGTTATATAAACTTTTATACTAAGTAGTTAGTAAACTTTATATTCAATCCAAATTATTTTTTTAATCAGTCAAGGATGCCTATTTGGAGTTGGGAGACTGGATTTATGGTGATTTGTCAACAAATAACATTATTTATGTTAATTTTTCGAAAGGTGTACAAACTTTTTTTGCACCTTTTTTATTTTCGTAATAGTATTTGTTATATAACTTTTTATAGAAATCATCTTTTCATGAGCTTTTTGTAGCAAAATGTTTGGCATGAGTTTCTGAACAAAACGTAGTACTAGGTTTCTGTCAAACTTTAAATTTTTTACATGTTTCATCACAAAATGTGCATAGTGCCCAAGGGGTGTAAATACTTTTTTTACATACTGTATAACATTGTTACACTCTAAAAAATAACCCTGCAAAGTTAGAAAAAACACGAAATTTTAAAATGAAAAATGTTGTTCTAAATGAAAAATGACCCTTCTGGGTCAATGTAGATTCGAAAACAACATTAAATTTCCCATAAAATGACATGTTCCAAAATTTTTTACAGTCGAGTAACGGAAAATGGGAGAATTTTTAAAAAAATTTAGTGTTTTTTTCGATGAAAAATACGTTTTTTCGGAATTCTGAGTACGCCATCAAATCGGGCGTCTAATTTTACATAAAAGTCCCTTTGACACCAAATTTCTATCTCATAACCGTTAAAGACTGCAAATTATTGAAAAACACCTCTTTTTTCACATGTTCAAAAGTGGAAGGGGTCGTACTGCCCCTCCGTCACGAGATATCCAAAAACGGACCTCGGATTCGTGATCAGGGACAAAAGTTACCCCTTAGGACAAAGTTTCACGCAAATCGAAGAGGGGTCGGGGCAACTTTTCCCGATTTCGTGTGAGTTGGTAGAGAATTACCCATAAGTAAATTTCTTTGATAAATAACAACAGATATTTATAATTCCTTAGATCTTTGATGGTTTCAGGTTACTGGTTCAGAAATTGTTATCTAAGAAATGGGATAAATATGAATGGAACGGAAAATTAAATGGGAAGGATAAAGTTTTATGTTTATTCAATCATGTATAATTTTTATAAAATAAAATTATAATATTTTAAAATTATAAGTTTAACTTATTTATATGACATAACCAGTAGGATGTAACAAAAATGACTTTTTGGCGGGCATTCAGGGGTTTGTTCCGGTGGGCATACTGAGCCTAAATCCCAAATATGAGCTTGATTGGACGTAACAGGAGCTGGCGCTCCGCCCTTCAATTTTAAATGGGATTTAACCCGTAAAAAATTTTTTTTTCAAAAATGTCACTTTTTGAGGCATTTTGGCCACCAATACGTTTACCAAAAACATCACTGGCGTGTAGGCCAGATCCTTGCGCATCTTTTGGTATATATAACATTGAAGTTTGGAGCACCCTGGAGCTCGGTACAGACCTTCAAAGTTTGGCATTTTTTCGAAAAATCGGCCCCGGCAAAAAAGATATGCGTCGCACCTCGCGACGCCCGAGACGCCATTTGATTTTGCTGGGACTGATTTTTCGAAAAAATGCCAAACTTTGAAGGTCTGTACCGAGCTCCAGGATGCTCCAAACTTCAATGTTATATATACCAAAAGATGTGCAAGGATCTGGCCTACACGCCAGTGATGTTTTTGGTAAACGTATTGGTGGCCAAAATGCCTCAAAAAGTGACATTTTTGAAAAAATCTTTTTTTACGGGTTAAATCCCATTTAAAATTGAAGGGCGGAGCGCCAGCTCCTGTTACGTCCAATCAAGCTCATATTTGGGATTTAGGCTCAGTATGCCCACCGGAACAAACCCCTGAATGCCCGCCAAAAAGTCATTTTTGTTACACTCTAATAACCAGTCATAATTTTAAAATAATATTGAATTTTTCATTCGTATTCTCGCAAACATGTCCAATAAATTTAAAATGAGTTTTTTGTAATTAGTTATAATAAACAAAGATAAAATATTTGAAACATGA
Organism: Culex pipiens pallens; assembly: GCF_016801865.2. NCBI lineage: Eukaryota > Metazoa > Arthropoda > Insecta > Diptera > Culicidae > Culex > Culex pipiens. The sequence goes on along the minus strand of NC_068938.1, from coordinate 192,527,547 downwards.
AACATTACTTTCATAAAGTTCTTGGAGTTTTTGCTTCTTTTTAAGCAAAGATAGAAATTTGCAAAATATTTTTTTTACAAATAATACTTTTCGTGAGCCGGGAACCGTGGTGTAGGGGTAAGCGTGATTGCCTCTCACCCAGTCGGCCTGAGTTTGATCCCAGACGGTCCCGGTGGCATTTTTCGAGACGAGATTTGCCTGATCATGCCTTCCGTCGGACGGGAAGTAAATGTTGGCCCCGGACTAACCTAAAAAGGTTAGGTCGTTAGCTCAATCCAGGTGTAGGAGTCGTCTCCCTGGGTCCTGCCTCGGTGGAGTCGCTGGTAGGCAGTTGGACTAACAATCCAAAGGTCGTCAGTTTGAATCCCAGGGTGGATGGAAGCTTAGGTGTAAAAAGAGGTTTGCAATTGTATCAACATTCAAGCCTTCGGACACCTAGTTTCGAGTAGGAATCTCGCCAGCGAGAACGCCAAGGCAATGCTGTAAAGCGAATAATTTGATTTTTTTTTTTAACTTTTCGTGAGTTTCTATAATATTAGAAAAATCTAAAAGATACTTGATTTCTTTAATTTGTTTTTGTAAATGAATTGTCAATATTAATGTGTGTACAAGAACTGGTAGAAAATAATTATATATTTTTCGTGGAATTTACATTCCTTTGTGGTTTTGCAATCCATATGAGGAGGTGATGAAAAATGGTATAAAAAATGTTTGGGTATTTGCAGATTGTTTTGAGTGTTTTTTTTTTATTACGGTGTTCAATAAAAAAATGATCTTTCTACAACAGTTCATAGTTACAAAAATTATGACATTCATGCAATGATACCAATAAGTTGAAATTTGAAGGGGGAAATGAAGTTCTAGATATTAATTAAAGGAGGGAATGGATTTGAACAGGTTAAGAACTACTGAGCAAGTGACTCTGTTAAAGTCATAGTTTTAAGAATTAAAAGTCTTATTGAAAATGTATTTTAGATATTATTGAAAGGTGGTCGCGAAATAAACTTTGAACAATATTTGTAACAGCCTTATTAAACAAATAATGTAGAAAATACATCCTTAGTTTGCATCAAAAATACAACGAAAAAATCTTACTTTAAATTAACTGGAATCCTTCCTTTCATTACAGCTTGCAAGCTGGCGGTCAACCCACCAACCGGAGCTGAAAAGCAAATCCTCCGAAAAGTTTCAACCTCATAAATCAAACCACAGGTGAAGGCAGCAGACTCGCAAAAACAAAAACAAAAAAACCAAAACACAGCATAAATCGCCCGATCCCAGGACAGCAAAGAAGCGAGAGATCAATAAAGCACTTCCTTTGGCTTTGCACCTTGTCCGGATATTTTGTATTTTTCGCGCTGACCGGAAAACCATCTGGTCAAACATTGGGCTCGGCCTCGACCGGGGAGGCAGCGGGAGGATTCAGGAGAAAAAGGACCAATAAAAAATAGCAAACATCCGCTCTTTTGCGACAAGAAACTCTGAACATCGGAAAAAAATCATCTCAAATTTTTGTTTTTATTTTATCGTCGAAATATCGTCGTCCTTTCGCTTTCCAGGCCGTTTCGACGGAATTTCCAACCGACCACAACACCAACTCTCCCCTGCGGGAGTGAAAAGAGGAAACATGATCACCATCAGCCGCGAATCAGGACTGAAAAGTTCAGCCCAGGCAAGGTGGAAATATTGTTTGTTTCCACGTCCTTGCGCGCAAAACTGCATCGAAAGGACTTCCGGCAATTGCGGGGAACAGAGGCAGCATACAAGTGAGTAATTTTGTTTTCCGGAGAACGATTTTGCATCGAATTCGTTCATTAATCAGCGATTCAAGGGGGGGAGTTCGATGGCGTGTGGGGTTTCTGTTTACGAGAAGAGAGCTTTTTAATTTGAAATTGGACAATAAAGTGTTATATGGGTCAAATGTTTCGCGGAAATGTTTTCAATTTTGAACAAAAGATAGCGATCAAATCGATTGAATTCGTAATTTAATACACCCGGAACAATATCAATTGAAATTAACGGAAAAGAGTGCTTCATTGTGGTATGATTACAAGTTACTGGAAATGTTTCGATTGCACGATTGCAGCCTGACCCTGTCGTTGAAAATCAAGTTGCATGAATGTGTAGAGCATAATGAAATCTCAATAATCTTACAAATTTCAGAAGTGCAATCGATTGAAATACTACATTTTATTTAGGAAACTTTGTTCATCCAATTAGCGTGATTAAACTAGTTAAAGCTGAAACGGGACCCCAGTTCAGATTGCTTGCTATCGATTTATTTAGCGTTTGCAAAAATTACATAACTTCGTAAATTACGTAATTTATTTAAAAGGTGCTTTCAAAAATTCGAGTCGTGTTTGTTTTTGGGACGAAAGTTTTTAATAGAAATCCTGTCAAACTGTAATCAATTTCGTAATTCGACTTATACATACTATTTTTTTTTTATTTGATCTGCAACAGACGAATCTTGTTGGAGGGATTACGTACATTTGCAAAACCCCAGGCACCAGCTCCTTTCACGTCCATCCAAGCTTATATTTGAGATTTGGATTAAGTATATCCTCCGGAACATGTCCCTAAATGCCCGCCAGAATGTAATTTATGTTACACTCTAACAAATTTCATTCAAAAAACAATTTGATTTGAGTTTAATTTTTATTCTTACAATACGCATCAATTTTTTTATTGCAATTTTGGTTTCAAGAAATCATCAGAATAGTTGGCTACAAACTTCTGGTTTCTCAAATTAAAAAAGCTTCCGCATTACCGAAAAAAACTACTCCAACAATCAATCAAGTGACCAATTACGCAACCACAAAGTGTGTAGAGTATAGACCTTTCCCCGAACTCAGCACACAGAAGCACCCACATTGAAAACCACATCCTTCACAAAGCCATAACAAGAGGGTTCTCTTCAAGGCTCAAGTCAAGTCCTTTGGCTACTCTCTCCTACTGCTGCTGCTGCTCATAAAATATTAAAATTCCATTTCACTTATTACAATGCCTATTATTGCTGTTTATGGTAATGCTGCCTGCCTGACTGTCGCTTGCGATCCGCAAAAACGACTCACCGGGGCAAAAAGGACTCTTTCTCGCAAAAGTTGGGGTCTATTCCCTACGGGGACCTACCTTCTTGTTCTCGGTCTTATCTCGTTTGAGAATACACACACTCACCTTCCCTTGGCTGCACAAATCCCTCTGGCTGGTGCGAGTTCGGCAGGGGTGGGTTGCATGCAATATTTATGTTTGGATAGGGTGACTGGGATTTTAGTTTTGGATCAAATGCATTTTTACTGGTCACCCTGTTTTTGAATTATTTTTTTTATGAGAACTTCAAAATAAGTTTTTTTAATCATTTAATTTTTTTTGCAAATTTGACTAAAAAAATGCTAAGAAAATTTTTGTAGTGTATTTGCAATGGATTTGACTTGCTACCTCCTTCCACTATTTCTTCAGGTTCCCTCGAGGGATTCCCAGCTGGGACCTGACTGTTGGCAGTGTTGGAGGGGGTTCGACGCGGAATGCACTTTAGAGCACAGCCGATTCCACACTGAAGGCAGACCACGCTTCACAGGAAGTGGTCTATGCTTCTCCTCCCACCCACAAAACCAGCTGACGATACGCGACGGCTACACTTGTACACTGTTACTATCAGCAGCAGAGTTGACTGGTGGTGGGTGGAGTTTCAACTGCAAGATAAACGGTTTAGCCGCCTTTTGGATTGTTCATTGGAAAATGAGATTCAAATTTTTGCATGTTTTTTGGTAGCGGAGCACTGAGCAGCTTGTAAGGAGGATGGGCCCCGACAACAGCGACGACGACGAGATGAACATGTGCTATTTTTTCCAAGGGGTTTTGTCGCGATGACAGATGGCTTTTCTCGGTGAATGGTCTCTAGGGATTGGTTTTTAAAAGTGGTGAAGGAATTAAATCCGTTGAAGCATGACTTAATTTTCGAAAAAAAAATTGGAAACATTTTTTCCTTGATCGATTCTTATCAAAGCTGCACCAAAGTTCCAATTTCATTCAATTTTCGATTTGATTTTCTAAAAAAAAATAACTTATAGTAAGATTCAATAATTGCATCACGATTTAAATACTTTTCTTTACCAAAAGTATCGGCCAAATTAGGCCTGTGTGCCATCAAATGTAAAAAGTATATTTTTTCATAAACCAGAACTGTTGAACCGATGGCTTGCACGCAATCCCAGTTAGTTGTGTGCTAAAGGTTTAGGATTAAAAACTATGAATTGTAAAATCCGTTTAATTAATTAGTTGAATTGTTATTAAGCTGGTACAATTTTTTTAAGTTTTTTCGGGACGAACAACGATAATCTATCGATATTTCGATAATTCTATCGCCGATAATCTTTTCGATAATTCCTTTTTAAAATCTTTCTTAAATCGATTAATTGAACAATATCATGTTAAATTTTCAATACTTAGATATGTACTCAATATAAAGATATGTACTCAAAATTGTTCACAAAATACCGTATTTTTCGAAAATAATCCAATTTTCGTAAATAGCAAATTATGAAAATTGGGTATCAATGGGTATCAAACGAAGCGAAATTTTGCATGTTTCATTCACTTAATAAAAAGTATTTTTGTAAAATACTTAAATTTTAACAAAATACAATTTTTCCAAAAAAATGAAATTTTCATGATTTGCAACATGATTGATCAATTTGGTGTAACTTTTGAAGGAATTTTTTGATCAATTTGGTGTCTTCGGTTAAGTTGTAGGTATTGTTAAGGACTATTTAGAAAAAAATAGGTACACGGAAAAAAAATTTCCCGATTTTTTTATTAACTTTTTTTTCACAAAAACTCAAATTCCCAAAATACGTATTTTTTGATTTTCGAGATTTTTTGATATGTTTTAGGGGACAAAAATCCGCAACTTTTGAGCTATAGAGAAACATGGTCAAAAAATCTGCCGCCGAGTTATGATTTTTTGAAAAACTGGTGATTTTTGGAAAAAATCGAAATTTCATACATAAAATTTTTTTGACCTCATTTTTTTATGCAAAATTGAATTTGCAATCGAAAAGTACTTTACAGATTTTTTGATAAAGGGCTCCGTTTTCAAGATATAGCCACCGAAAGTTTGATTTTAGCGAAATATTTGCAGTTTTTCAATTTTTAAAAATAGTGACCATGAGTGACCATTTCCAAAAATATTTTTTTTTAAAAGTTCAGAAAATTTGCTATAAAATTGTCTAAGAGACATTGAAGATTGGACCTCTGGTTGCTGAGATACAGCGGCTTAAAGAAAAAGAAACACGAAAATTGAAGTTTTCTAAGTCTCACCCAAACAGCCCACCATTCTCTAATGACGATATCTCAGCAATTAATGGTCCGATTTTCAATGTTAATACATGAAACATTCGTGAAATTTTCCGATCTTTTCGAAAAAAATATTTTGAAAAAAATTAAATCAAGACTAACACTTTAAAAGGGCCAAACTTTCAATATTATGCCCATTAAAAATGCTAGTATTGATTTATTTTTTTTTTAATTTTTTTTTCGAAAAGATCGGAAAATTTCACGAATGTTTCATGTATTAACATTGAAAATCGGACCATTAATTGCTGAGATATCGTCATTAGAAAATGGTGGGCTGTTTGGGTGAGACTTAGAAAACTTCAATTTTCGTGTTTCTTTTTCTTTAAGCCGCTGTATTTCAGCAACCAGAGGTCCAATCTTCAATGTCTCTTAGACAATTTTATAGCAAATTTTCTGAACTTTTCAAAAAAAATATTTCTAGAAATGGTCACTCATGGTCACTATTTTTAAAAATTGAAAGACTGCAAATATTTCGCTAAAATCAAACTTTCGGTGGCTATATCTTGAAAACGTAGCCCTTTATCAAAAAATCTGTAAAGTACTTTTCGATTGCAAATTCAATTTTGCATAAAAAATGAGGTCAAAAAAATTTTATGTATGAAATTTCGATTTTTTCCAAAAATCACCAGTTTTTCAAAAAATCATAACTCGGCGGCAGATTTTTTGACCATGTTTCTCTATAGCTCAAAAGTTGCGGATTTTTGTCCCCTAAAACATATCAAAAAATCTCGAAAATCAAAAAATACGTATTTTGGGAATTTGAGTTTTTGTGAAAAAAAAGTTAATAAAAAAATCGGGAAATTTTTTTTCCGTGTACCTATTTTTTTCTAAATAGTCCTTAACAATACCTACAACTTTGCCGAAGACACCAAATTGATCAGAAAATTCCTTCAAAAGTTACAGATTTTCGAATATTTACGTACCATTTTTGTATGAACAGCTGCCAAATTTGTATGGAAATTTATAAGGACAAACTAATGATGCAAAATGGCTTCTTTGGTCATAGGGAAGGCCCCCACAAAGTTTGAGCCAAATCAAAAAATACAAATAAAATCCATTTCCGGTTTTTGTAGAGAATTGCTCACATGGGCGTTAGAGTTCTTTTTTGAAAATTTATTTGTCTCACAAATTACCGTATTTTTTCGAAAATACTAAAATTTTCAAAATATGCAATATGGGAATCAAACGAATTGAAATTTCTTATGTTTTTTTCAATTTATTAGAGTTTTTTTTTTTTTTTTTTTTTTGAAAAAACTAACATTTTCACAAATTACCATATTTTTTCAAAAAAATCTCAGATTTTCAAAATATGCTAAATGGGTAGCGAAATTGTGTATGCCTTTTCTTTTTATAAGTATTTTTAGAAAATACCAAAAGTATAGTCCAGAATCGATTATCCGAAGGCCTCGGAAAAAAATCACTTCAGATTGTCGAATCACGAAATATTTTTTTTCTCTGTCTGATTTTTGATTGTTGAGCTTAAGCATAGAGGTCTACTACACTAAAGTGATTTAAAAATGTCAATCCAAGATGGCGGCCAATATGGCGGTGACGAAATATTGAAAAAAAATGCATTTTATTATATAATAGGCAATCAACTATTCAAATTTATCTAAAATGGGGTCGCAGAACTCGAATTTAACAAGAAAAAAAAAACGCAAACAAAACTTTTGTTTTTTTTGATTCGATTATACCAGGGCTGCGGAGTCGGGTCATATTTCAAACGACTCCGACTCCGACTCCGACTCCGGCTTTCTCAGACTAGCCGACTCCGACTCCGACTCCGGCTCCGGCTTTCAACAAATGGTTGACTCCGACTCCGACTCCGACTCCGGCCTACCAACTCTAGCCGACTCCGACTCCGACTCCGACTCCAGCTTTCAACAAATGGTTGGCTCCGACTCCGACTCCAGATATTTTTAAATGTTTCAAAAGTTAGTCAACTATTATTAGTTAATTATTTTTAAAACATTGATAAATAGGATTATTTAAATACTCTCTAAGCGTCATGTTTTCTCAAGAAAAATAAGTACAAATCACAAAACGAAAAAAAAATTCTAGGTGACAAGTTTTATACGTCATGGAAACAGAATCAAAAAATAATTTCAGTTTTAGAAGCATTTTGAGAAGAACAGTTTTGTAAATAAATTTGGATTTATTTGCTTAACTTCAAATTTGCAAATAATGTATTCAAAGCTAATAAATTTAAATATTAAATTGTTATTTTTGAATGAATGATTAAAAGAAACCTGGCCTTAATGATCTCAAAAAAAAATTCAATTTGCTCTTTTTCAGGCTTATAAGAAGCACATTGACAGGCACCTTGGTTTTTAAATGACAATTTTAAATAAAACATTTTTTTTTTGTTTTTTTTAAGACGTACATGGACATCACGCCATGGCTGAAGGAGATTATCCCACCGGAGGTCGCGTACGTGTACTTTGTACACAGTTTGTAAGGGCACTTGTAAGAAAGGCGAAAACACGCGACTTCCCGAAGGTTATTATTGCAAATCAATGTATCTGAACAATTTCTTCGTGGAAAGGACACTTAAGGGGTCTTTTTCAAATATCTGTGACAAGGAAAATATTTTACCCTGGATTTTTTTAATTTATTTTAATTTTAAAAATTTATATACACTAAAAAGGAGGCGTACGATACTTCGTGAATCTTCACCTAAAACGAAGCTTTATGAATGATCTTGCGCCTCCATCAAAATATATGAAAAAACTTAAAATATAACAAAAAACAAATATCCACAAGTAAAATATTTTCTAGGTCACAAGTATTTCATTTTTTTTAAAGTACATTGATTTGCAATGATAATCACCTTCCGTCATATTGGCGTGGGACATACAGTATGAGAAAATTCTTACTGGTTGATAATATTTTTATTTCATTTTTTAATAATATTTGAAAAATAAATTAAAATCCTACATTCTCTTCTATACCTTTTTTTATTTGTTCATTTTTGTACTGAAGTCTTGAGATTTGTTCAACGATGATTTGCAACGATATCAAAATAGTTTACCTAAAATCAACATCAACATTCAATGATTATTTCAAAATTAGTTGCAACTTCTATTGATATTTTGTGTTGGTTTCAATTATTTTAAATGCAACACGTTTTCTTGTACTCAGTTATAAACAAAATGCGCATGTTGAGTTCCAAGTAAGGGATTGTTATTATCGTTGATTATTTGTTACAAAAGTTATACTGTCAGTGACTCTTTTTCGATTTCCAAAAACAGTTATTACTATTTTTAATCTTTTTATGTACCTCTTAATTTTTTTCCTGAAAAATGATTTAACTTAAAACCTCCAAGACATTCGCTATCGGGGTAAAAGATGACTGTGTGTGTTTTTTTTTTTCAGAAAGAACTGGATGAAATTTGGTCAAATTTGAATTGAAAGGGCACATAAATATAGGCAAAAGGAAGCAATAAAGAATCAATTAGATATGTCTGACTACATAACCAATATTTTGTATATTTCTTTAAATTATGATACTACATATTTGGGTAAGAGGTTATCATTTAGTGATTGTAGTGAAATAACACAATTAGAGCTTTCCAATCACAATAAAAAGCTTCAAAAACATAATGGCATCTGATAAATCTCTAAAAAAAAAAGAAAAAATGGCGACGCATTGCATGCGACGTAAAAAAACAATTAAAAACATAAGAAGTTTTGTAAATTATGCTGTAATATAGTAAATACTGAACAATAAAAAAAACATATTTTTTGTTGAATTTAAGATAACTCCGACTCCGACTCCGACTCCAGGTTATCAGAAACCTTCGGCTCCGACTCCGACTCCGACTCCAGCTCTTAAAATTTAGCCGACTCCGGCTCTGACCCCGACTCCAGCTGTTCGAGTTTTGACGACTCCGACTCCGACTCCAGGTCCCCAAAAAGACCCGACTCCACCGACTCCGGCTCCGACTCCGACTCCGACTCCACAGCCCTGGATTATACGAAGTCCCATACAAACCTTCGGATAATCGAGTCTGGACTGCACCGTATTTGAAAAAAAATCAAATTGTCAAAATTTGCAATATGGGTATCAAACGAATGGAAATTTTGTATGCTATGTTTTTTCTTAAACACTAAAATTTTCACAAATTACCGTATTTTTCAAAAATACACAAATTTCCAAATTTGCAACATGGGTATCAAACGAAGCGAAATGCTTCATACATATTGAATAATTTGAAAATTTGAGTACTTTCTAAAAATACAGTATTTTGTGAAAACTTTTGTATTTAAAAAAACTTTATTAATATGAAAAAGCAAACCGAATTTCGCTTCGTTTGATACGCATATTGCACATTTTCAAAATATGAGTATTTTAGAAAAGATACGATAATTTGTGAAAATTTTACCTTTTTATAAAAAAAACTCAAATAAATTGAAAAAAGCATACAAAAATTCGCTTCGTTTTATACCCATATTGCAAATTATGAAAATTTGAGTCTTTAAAAAAAATACGGGATTTTGTGAGAGTTTTAGTATTCTGTACTGATAAAGAAAGGAAATTGGACGCTGAATAGAATGGCGTCACCTGATTTTCGATTAGAATCAAACTTTGATAATTTTGCTTAGTTGAAAATTTTACATACAGTTATCTCAACATATAAGCTATTTAACTTTAAATTAAACGTTACCATCGTGTTCTCCAGACGATTTTTCATAAAAATCATTGTTTTTATTGTTGGAGGAATTCAAATTTTTTGAGATACATTTTTTTCAGCTTGCATTGATAATAATAAAAAGAATACAGTATTTATATCCCACCCCAAAGAAATATTTTCAACAATAAACCCTCATCATAAAACGCATGCCCATTTCGCTTGACCACATGTGTGATAATTCTCGCCACAAATGTGTCAAATCTAATTAATCTTTAATTAAATCCCCCTAACAAGGCCCCTCTCCAAACTTTGCACGCAATTTACCTATCCTTCATCAGAGAGGGGCTTCCGTTTCGGATCAACGACCAAAGCGCCCCGGAACTCTCGGTGGCCTACGGATTTGTGTTCGAAAACATTTCGCAATCTCTCCGGAAGGGTCTCCCCTTGTGATTACGATGATGATGCTGATGACGAGGACGTGACAACCGCTCAGTCGTGTAACACGCTGGCTGTGGTGTCGGCCACAATCCGCTTGTAATTCCTTGCCAACAGCAGCACCGCGACCTTGCCGGCAAAGGACTCGTAATGCGTAAATCTACCGTCCTCACAGGCCAACATCATTTAATCGCGTTTAATATTTTATATCCACTGTGTAGACACATTTGGGATCTCCTCTTTTTTACTCATCTTCCGTCCATTTTTAGCTCAGAATAATAGGCAAAAGTCGGAAATTGTCATTGTCGGGTCCGGGGATTGGTGAGTCAAATTTGTCTACCAATTTTGCTTTTTTCTTCTTCTTGCCGCCAGGATTCATATTGTACCCAGAAGATCCATTGTGGTCCCAGGCAGTATTGTTCCAGACAGGATTTCCGAGTTATCCGTCTGGTCCGTTGTCGACGTGTTATGTCGTTGAAAGAAAAATTGTTTGGAAAAGGTCGAGGGCGAGGAAGAGGGAAGAAGAAAAGGATCTTTGAAAAATGGTTCGTCGGTCCCCTCTATGGTTGAATTGTATATCGTATAACCATCATCTCATCACAGGTTCTTGATCAAACAATAAGGGAGTTTTGGTTTGCAAAATGTCCTCCTAGCCTGTGAGTTTTATTTTGGTTTTACTAGACTGGTCCAAAAATTGATGCGTTCAGAACACTAACACAACCCCTTCAAAATTTTCACAAAAAACAGGCTGCAGTAAAAAATATTAATCAAAATGTTCACAAAGATCGAAAAAAGTAAATAAACTCTTAACTCTAAACTCTTAATTCTTAACTCTTAATTCTTAACTCTTAACTCTTAACTCATAACTCTTAACTCTTAACTCATAACTCTTAACTCTTAACTCTTAACTCTTAACTCTTAACTCTTGACTCTTGACTCTTGACTCTTGACTCTTGACTCTTGACTCTTGACTCTTGACTCTTGACTCTTGACTCTTGACTCTTGACTCTTGACTCTTGACTCTTGACTCTTGACTCTTGACTCTTGACTCTTCACTCTTGACTCTTGACTCTTGACTCTTGACTCTTGACTCTTGACTCTTGACTCTTGACTCTTGACTCTTGACTCTTGACTCTTGACTCTTGACTCTTGACTCTTGACTCTTGACTCTTGACTCTTGACTCTTGACTCTTGACTCTTGACTCTTGACTCTTGACTCTTGACTCTTGACTCTTGACTCTTGACTCTTGACTCTTGACTCTTGACTCTTGACTCTTGACTCTTGACTCTTGACTCTTGACTCTTGACTCTTGACTCTTGACCTTGACTCTTGACTCTTGACTCTTGACTCTTGACTCTTGACTCTTGACTCTTGACTCTTGACTCTTGACTCTTGACTCTTGACTCTTGACTCTTGACTCTTGACTCTTGACTCTTGACTCTTGACTCTTGACTCTTGACTCTTGACTCTTGACTCTTGACTCTTGACTCTTGACTCTTGACTCTTGACTCTTGACTCTTGACTCTTGACTCTTGACTCTTGACTCTTGACTCTTGACTCTTGACTCTTGACTCTTGACTCTTGACTCTTGACTCTTGACTCTTGACTCTTGACTCTTGACTCTTGACTCTTGACTCTTGACTCTTGACTCTTGACTCTTGACTCTTGACTCTTGACTCTTGACTCTTGACTCTTGACTCTTGACTCTTGACCTTGACTCTTGACTCTTGACTCTTGACTCTTGACTCTTGACTCTTGACTCTTGACTCTTGACTCTTGACTCTTGACTCTTGACTCTTGACTCTTGACTCTTGACTCTTGACTCTTGACTCTTGACCTTGACTCTTGACTCTTGACTCTTGACTCTTGACTCTTGACTCTTGACTCTTGACTCTTGACTCTTGACTCTTGACTCTTGACTCTTGACTCTTGACTCTTGACTCTTGACTCTTGACTCTTGACTCTTGACTCTTGACTCTTGACTCTTGACTCTTAACTCTTAACTATATATCTATATAAAATGCACAGTTATTTTTTTAAATCGAAGAAGAATTCCTTAATCTTGAACCAGTTCAATATACCCAACAGACGCAGAACCATTTCCCCAATGGAGAACGTCCGACATCCCTTTACAGACACACACTTCTTCTTCTGTCCCAGCGCGGCTCAACAATAGAAATTATTTCCTCTATTCACCTCCAAACAAATTAATAATTTATCACTTAGATTTATCTTTCCGGTTTTCACCTTCCGAGACTGGTCGTCCCCGACACGTCCTGCGATCCCGGGGGCGACATTGGACACGCTGATCACATCTTGCGCGTGTTGGTTGTCCCACACTCCATAACTCTGGGGGAGCTGTTGTAATCTGTAGCGTGATGTCCCAGTTGGTGAAGCCAAAGGCAGATAGATGCACTTGTCGAAGATGTCCTCTGCTCAGGAGTGTCGACGTTGACGACGTAAGCGCAATATTGTAGGGTTGTAATTACACACACAAACTGTGTTGATGCCGCCCTCATTTTGCTGGACATTACGGGATTCATGCGATGTAATATGTTGAGGAACACGATGCGGCCGGTGTTGGCATCAACGCGTGCAATATCGGTGTTGCACGGCGAATGCTGCAGTTGACATGTGAGCTAGCTCAAATGGTTTTTTTTTTTTTTTTTTTTTTTTTTTTTTGAATTAAATATACTTTATTGAATCTTTCTTATAATAATTACATTTGGTTTACATAATAAGTGGTCAGCTGTGGCTCTTCAGCTTTAGTTTGCTTTTCGTGATTCAAACACTGTTCATTTTCTTAACTTTAAAAGTATATGATTTATCATTTTTGTAACACTAGGTACAATGAGGAAAAAAAAAGTTAAGAAAACATAACCTAACTTAAAACTAACTTAATCTTACCATAAACTAAACCAATCCTTGAATCAAGGGGTATTCAGATATAGCACATTTTTCCCTGAATTTCAAACATTTTTCTTGAATCTTCTGATCCAACATTTTTACTTCTGCTAATTCATGAACCTCACTTGATCTTGTCCAGCCAGGAACATTCAAAACCATTTTGAGTACCTTGTTTTGGACACGCTGGAGCTTCAATTTATGAGTTCTAGCGCAACACTCCCAAACAGGTACTGCATACTCAATAACGGGGTAAATTATTTGTTTGTAAACTGCTAGCTTATTTTTCAAAGATAGCTTTGATTTTCTGTTAATTAAAGGATACAAACACCTGATGAGAATGCTGCATTTGTTCAATATTTTATCTACATGCTGTCGAAACAATAGTTTCGAGTCAAGTATGAGACCTAAATAGACAACTTCCTTTGACCAGGGTATTGAAACATCATTCATTTTAATCAAAACATCATCCTTTGGGACAAATCGGGCCGATTTGGAAAGTGGAAAAATGATGGTTTGAGTTTTGGCTGCATTTATGCGAATTTTCCAGTCGCCAAAGTATTCGGAAAGAACGTCAAGACCCTTCTGAAGACGGCCAACTAAATATCTGGTTATTTTACCCTTATAAATAACGGCAGTGTCATCAGCAAAAAGTGACAACACACCATTACCAGGAAGAGTAGGCAAATCAGATGTAAAAATATTGTACAGAAGTGGGCCAAGAATACTTCCTTGGGGAACCCCAGCATCAATGTTGAATAATCCAGAAGCAATCCCATTCAGAAAAACCCTGAACGATCTCTCCGAAAGATAGTGCTGGATAATTTTGATAAGATACATTGGAAAACCGTATAAATACAGTTTATGTATCAAACCATCATGCCAAACATTGTCAAAAGCCTTCTCAACATCCAACAAAGCCATAGCAGTTGATTTAGACTCATGCTTGTTCTGCTTGATGATTTTAGTTACTCTCGTAAGCTGATGAGCAGTATTATGCCCCTTTCGGAAGCCAAACTGCTCATTCAAAATTATATTATTATCGTTGGTAAAATCCAAAAGCCTTGAATAGATGACCTTCTCAAAGAGTTTGGACAGACTACTCAAAAGACTAATGGGACGATAACTTGTTGGCGATGTTGGATCTTTTTGAGGCTTCAAAATTGGTATGACTTTGCCCAGTTTCCAATTGGTGGGGAAGTAACCAAGTTGCAAACATTTATTGAAAATATTGGCTAGATGTTGAAAGAACTGATCACTCTGTTTTTTTAAACACTAGATTAAAAATGTTATCAAAGCCTGGAGCTTTCATATTTTTCATTTGTTTAACTGCAACTTTGACTTCCTCACCAGAAACATGGGAATCTGCAGGAAATTCAAAGGTAGAGTCATTTATTGTTGAAATACTATTGGCAACTGATGTTTCTTTACGGCTGGTCATGGAAGCGCCAAGATTATGTGAACTAACAAAATGAAGCCCAAGTGCATTTGCCTTTTCCTCGGATGTAATCAAAGGAGAATCCTCAACAATAAGAGGAGGAATAGGCTTTGGTTTGTTTTTAAGAACTTTTGATAGTTTCCAAAATGGTTTTGAATAATTCCCAAGCTGGCTTACATGTTTTGAAAATTCTTGATTTCTGATATTGTCAAGTCGGTCTTGTATGATTTTGTTCAAATTGTTCACTGAAATCTTTTTGTCATAGTCCCCAGTCCGTTGATATTGTCTCCTATAAACATTCCTAAGTCTAATCAAGTGTTTAGTATCTACGTCAATATCAGTTACCTTAAAATTAACAGGAACCTCCCGAACGTTGGCAGCCTCTGCTTGGTTGATAGCCTGCTGGATCACCTCCAGCGAACGATCAATATCAGCAGAAGTTTCCGGGTGTTGATCATAGTCGATGTTGCTGTCTACCACTTGCTGAAACTGCTGCCAGTCAACGTTGTGGTAATCTTTCCGGGTTGGTTGCCGCTGCGGAGTAACGGAAGCTCCAACCTCCACAACCACCGGATAGTGATCAGAACTCAACTCTTCAAACACCTCAGGATGAGCCACGTTCTCAGCCATATTGGTTATGAAGAAGTCTATGATTGAGTGATTCCCAGACCGAGCCACCCTCGTTGGACGATCCGGACTCACAACGTTGTAGTATCCGTTTTGCAGATCGTTGTGCAGAATCACTCCGTTCCGATTCCTCCTGCTGTTGCCCCAAACTTCATGCTTCGCGTTGAGGTCACCAGCGATGATGTACTTTGCGCTCCGCCGTGTCAGCTTCTGGATATCGCTCTTCAGTTTTGCTGCTGAACCATCTCTGGCATTCACCTGACGTGGGCAGTATGCAGCAATGAAGAGTACTGGGCCAACCGAAGTGGGAATTTCCACCCCAACGGCCTCGATGATGTCCAGCTTGAAGTGTGGCAGCCGGCGTGGCTTGAGATCACGATGAACAGCGACAAGCACACCTCCTCCTCCAGAGGTGGTCCTATCGAGCTGCGTCGCGATCTTGTAGTTTTGCAGATAAACTTTTTCACCGGGCTTCAGATGAGTTTCCGTGATGGCAGCTACGTCGATCTCCTTCTCGCGAAGAAAATCCACCAGCTCTAAGTTCTTCCTCCTAATGGAGCAAGCGTTCCAATTCAGCATCTTGAGGGACCTACGATCCATACTGGATGACGAACGAGGTCAGCACTTCAATCTGCTGGGTCTTGGTTTTGCATCCACGCAGTGCAGCGGACATCTGTTTGAAAATATTGAGGAGTTCGGTTGAGGTGTAAAGATCGTTACCATTTTCCTCAACTGCTGGTTCTTGGGTTGGTCTTGGCTCCTGGCTGAAGCCCGGTGGTGACGGTCTCGGCTCCTGGCTGGAACCAGGCCGCGGTTGATTCATCTCAGCTCTCTTCCTGGGATCCAACGGCAACGGTGCCAAGTTCGGGACCTGGCGTTGCGGTTGAAGAGGTGGAAAGTTTTGCTCCACCAGGGTTGGAGGAGTTCTACGACGCTGAGGCTGATTCTTCGTCGATGCTTGCTGCCGAATTTTCACGAACTCAGCTCTCTTGGGGCACTTTCGGTCGGTTGACGAGTGCTCACCGTTGCAGTTGAGGCACTTAACCAGCGAATCTTGGATGCACTGGGATGTGATGTGCGCATCGGTACCACATTTGGCGCAACGACGCTTTAGGTGGCAGTTCTTACCTCCGTGCCCGAAACCCAGGCAGTTGAAGCATTGTGTGACGTCACGGTGCACTGGTCGGTATCGCTCCCACGACACGATAATGTTGAAAACCGCTCGGATTGCCTTCAGCTCAGGAAGCGTCGTCGATCCCTTAGCCAAATGCAGCAGGTAGAGCTGGTCACGGTACTTGATGTCTTTGTTGCGTCGGCTCATTTTGTGCACGGCCAACACATCGAGTTTCAAAACTTTTAGCTCGGCAGCTAATTCCTCCACTGGCATGTCGTACAGACCTCTGACGACGATTTTGTACGGCTTATCCATGGCGACATCATGGGTAAAGTACTCCGCCTCGTTATCGGTCAAGTAATCCTTGACCAGTTGATAGTGCTGCCTGGATTGCACCAGCACCTTAAATCCGTCCTGACACAGACGAATGTTGCCTTGGACTTTCCCAGCCTTGATGAGTTCAACCAGCCCCGCTCGAAAGTCGATCGTTGCTGCTGATTGCCGTACATAAAAAGGAGGCAGTTTCTCCTTTCGCTGTTTCACTTCATTCTCCTTTGCTTCCGCTACCTGGTCCTCGTCAGGCAGTCCAGCGAACTTGTTGTTCTTCAAAAGCTGCTCCTCATGCGATGAAGAGTTCTCCTCCTCCTCATCCATCGGTACAGTACCGTCGCTCTTTTTCGTCTTTTTGCTGTTCGATGTCACTTCCAAAAGCACCTTCCTTTTGGAAATTCCCGGTTTTTGGCCATCAGTTGAGGCCTCAACCTTCCTTTTGGAAATTCCCACTTTTTTGCCTGCTTGAGCCGCAGGTAGGGCAATATTGCCGGCGTTTTGCGCCGGGACGCGACGAGTCATGTTGATTCAGACAACCTTCACCAACGAATGCTCGGATAACAATGGAGCTCAAATGGTTAATTATTAATAACGGGAGGGAGTCACACGTGTGTGATAAATGTGGGAATGCAGCAATGGGATGGTAATTCTGTGACGAATGGAAGTTTATATTAATTTGGAATTATAAATCATGAACTTAAACGTTATTTTAAGGGAAAAGTTAAGGATAATCCGAATATCCATAGTTTCGATTATTCGAAAGTATGTATGAGACTTCCGATAATCGAATCACGAACATTTTTTTTCGTTTTTTATTTTCTTTCTTGTTATATCAAATTCGAGTTCTACAACCCATTTGAGTGAAAAAAATGATTGTCTACACAGCAAAAACAAGTAGTAATCCAGCTGCGTGTAAAAGGCCTGGGTGTAAAATAAATTTTGCATTATTTTATGAAATTCTATGTAATATTACACCCTGAAATATGTAGCCCATCAGTATGGGAAACCTAATTGACCAAAATGTTAAGTTCATATATGCGATTATCCTTTCGATTCTTTATCGGTCTGATGGCCGAGTGGACTAAGGCCCCAGTCCGTACTGTTGGTGCTGGGTTTGAATCCCGTCGGTTGCAACTTTTTTTTTGTGTTTTTAAAAATTGTACATGCAGTGTGTAATATTAAGTGTTTATTTTGACGAAGGTGATGTGCATGCTTTTGCATGCGATTTTACTATCGGATTTTTTGCTGTGATATTAAATAAGAAAATGCATTTCATCGCCGCTATTTTGGCCGCCATTTGAATTTTTTGACCGAGCCACGTAGCCCAGTGGTAACGCTTCCGCCTCGTAAGCGGTAGATCGGGGTTCAAATCCCGGCTCGGACCAACACAACTGGTGAACTTTTCCCTTCTGGATTCGATTGCTTAGTTAAGGGAAGGAAGTGTATCGTCACAAACTGGACCTTATCACGACACCTTAGGGAGGCGACCTATGGAATGTTAACATTAACCTAAACATGTTAACATTAGTTGAGTGAAAAACTGCCACTGATTCCGCTTTGTAAATGCCGGCCCCGATACTCTTCACGGGTGTTCCCCCCAGGAACTGGGAAAGATTTACTTTTTACTTATAATGAATTTACAAATTTTTAATCACTCAAGCGTAGTTTAACAACAATTCAAGCGGAAGTATATACACAGCAAAAAATATCTGTGTAAAATCGCATGCAAAAGCATGCACATCACCTTTGTGAGCAAAAGCATGAAATATTGTATGAGAATACGTGTACATAAAAAGCATGTACGGGTGAAAAAAAAAAGATTATGCACACCCCCAAAAATAACATCAATCTGGTGAGAGTCATATCCAGATTACCAAGTACGCGCCCCAACCTTCTCGGCTATCTCGCCGCTGTGAAATTGTCTGGATCATCACCGATGTAGCTGCAAGTTCCCTAATCCCTACACAGCATAAAATCCGATTGTGAAATCGCATGCAAAAGCATGCACATCACCTTCGTCAAAATAAACACTTAATATTACACACTGCATGTAAAAATTTTGCAAACACAAAAAAAAAGTTGCAACCGACGGGATTCAAACCCAGCTCCAACAGTAAGGACTGGCGCCTTAGCCCACTCGGCCATCAGACCGATGAAGAATGGAAAGGCTAAACACATATATGCGCTTGACATTTTGGTCAAGTAGGTTTCCCATACTGATGGGCTACATATTTCAGAGTGTAAAATCACATAAAATTGCATAAAATAATGCAATATTTATTTTACATCCAGGCCTTTTACACGCAGCTGGATTACTACTTTTTTAGCTGTGTATACATCGTATACAGTTAATACAGCATACAACGTACGGGAAACCTACTGGTACATCGGCGTTGAACGAAACATAAACAAGACGGTGGGATAGCCGAGATGGTTGGGGCGCGGACTTGGTAATCTGGATATGACTCTCACCAAATTGATTTTATTTTTGGGGGTGTGCATAAGCTATTTATTTTTTTCATCCGTACATGCTTTTTGTGTACACGTTTTCTCATACAATATTACATGCTTTTGCTCACAAAGGTGAAGTGCATGCTTTTGCATGCGATTTTACCATCGGATTTTTTGCTGTGTATGTATATCTTCACTTTTTGTAACCATTTGTTTCAATGCTCTGAAGAATAAATAAAAGAAGAAACTCAACATGATTTTGTTCGATTCAATTCAATGTTTAATTCATATAGAATTAATCAGATGATCAGAAATTTTGATATCAAGATTTATTTCTGATAAAATAAATTTCTGAAAATACTGGAAATGGATCTTGCTTAATGAAAATAAACTATTACAATTTAGGTAAGCTTTTTCAAGAATCATTGTTAATATTTCATAAAAAAAAATCAAATGAAATGAAAATCAAATTAGTATCGTTAAATATTCCAAATAGGTTTGTGCAAGAAGAATGACTTCCATTCGTTTAACACCTAGTATTCAAAAAAATACAATTTGAAGTAAAAGAATTATGGAGCACTAGTGGAACTGGAACAGACTGTGGAATGATGGTAATTTATTGTATGATTTAAATCATGTTTCTGTGCTATAAAAAATAAATTCAAGTCATTTATAAACCTGAAAATCATGTGGCATAATAAAAAGCATAAAAAATCATTTTAAAACTTTTTTGAATTGTTTGAGAAGCGCCCAGAAAAACATTTTTTAAACTTTCTTCAAATATTTGAAAACATTGAGTTGTTTGATGTAAAACAAATACGACAAGTTTTATTTTTAAGAAAAAACTAAAAAGCATTGTCATTTTGTTTACGAGCTAAAACCAGTATGACTTAATTTAGAAAAGTTATTTGTCATGAAAAACCTTATTTCTGCATATTTATTTAAATGTGTCAAACAACACTCTCTCAAACTGGTCACAGAGGTAAGTAAAAAGAAATTGTATGATTGTGGAGTATGGATTCATTTTACTCTATGTCCAAACAATTTGATAAAAACATACTTCTCTTCAAAAAATATCTGAGATAATTTTTTAAATTGATTGTATGAAAAGAGCTTATAACATTTAAAAAAATATACATTTTCTTGTACAGTGCAGACTCGATTTTCCTAAGTTTTCCGGAAAATTTCACTTCGGATCTTCGTATAATCGAATCACGAAATAAAATCATCGTTTCCCTGTACTGATTTAGATATTTTTAAATCCAAGATGGCGGTCAAAATGGCAGTGATAAAATATTTAGAAAAGGCCTCTTGTACCAAGATCACTACAATTTTCATTAAATTTTAAATTTCCCGGGATTCCCGGGAGTGACATACACGCAGAAAAATAAGGCATATTTGAATCAACAAAACATTTTGTTGATTTGAAAATCAAAATTTTTGTTGAATCAACGCTAAACGTCAAAGCAACTTTTTCGAAACAACAAAAGATTTTTGTGGAATTGAGAAAATTAAGGTTTGTTTCAACGCAAAATCAGCGTTGATTATATTCAACAAATTTTTTGTTGAAACAAACCTCGTACAGACTGATTCTACAAAACATTTTCTGCGTGTAAGTATTAAAAAATATTTGCATAGCCTTGGTAGTTTTTGATAACAAATTTGATTTTAAAATTTTACATTAAAAATGAGGTCAACATTTTTTTAAGACTCATTTTTCAAAAAAATCATAAATTAGACAAAGATTATTTGCATATTCTGGAATTTTCAGAATTTATGTCTTTTAAAACATAGCAAAAAAAAAGTTATATTATCTAATTTATATATTTTATTTAAAATGAGTCTTAAAAATTTATTAGCCTCATTTTTAATGTAAAATGTTAAAATCAAGTTTGAAATCAAAAACTACCAAGGCCATGCAAATATTGTTTAATACTTGTGTCACTCCCCTTAAATTTAAGCTCAATAAATCAGGGGGCAAAAAAAATGAAAATAAAAATAATGAAACAATGAAAATAGACGTGCAATGTACTTAAAGCAACTTAAATAAATTTTTCTGCGTTAATAATCACTTTGAGCATCATTGAAACAGTTTTAATTATTGCAAAGTTTTGTGAAATTTTTATGTTAAGTTCCAGAAAGGTTTTTTTTCGCTAAAAATATTTTTTCGGAGCCTCTCCCACCAACTCAAGAACGCGTGGCAAACTCGACAGCCCAAAAACTACTTCTTTGAGGCAGCCTCACATGAAATTTTGATAAAGTGTACCTTTTTTGAGTTATTGCCTTTATAACTTTATTGAAGTTTTTTTTTTTTCATTTTAGAAACAGTTATTATGTTTGCTAATTATTGAAAAAACATATTAATTTTTTTTTTGTGAGAATTCCATACATTGAACTTATTTAAACTTACTTATTTTTAACTAGATTTTCAAACCACCACAATAGCGTTAAAATTGAGAAAATTTTATAAAACATTCCCGAAGAAAGTATGATGCCATCTTGCTCCTTTCAAAAGATACAGTGTTCTCAAACTGGTCTAAAACGTATTTTTGCTCGTCAATTGCTTTTGGACCAGCTTTGAGCACGCTGTATCTTTTGACAAGAGCAAATAGCGCAATAAGTACATGGAATACAATACATGAAATGGAAAGTAAAAATTAGAAAAAAATCCAAATTGTTTAAAAAGGTGCTTCCATAAAAATTTCCATTCAAAATTAAAATGAAATGCGCAAAGTGATGGACGCAACCAATCGCTCCCAACTTTTGGGGAGTTGTTAAGGGACCTAAAAGCAACCCAAAAAATTCTTGTTCTAAAAAATCTATCATGTCGAGCCATCCCTAAACTATCTCAGTTTTGCCCAATTATCCCTCGTTTTTTGATCATCGATATCTGAACAACTAATAGTCCGATTTTCAATTTGAAAAAATGAAACATTCGTGCAATTTTCTGCCCTCTTAAAAAACAAATTTTGAAGATTTTGGAGCCATGACTAACATTTCAAAAAAAAAATAATCCAGTCAAATTTTGATAATTTAGGGAAAATACTCATATGTTTGGATCTGTAAATTTTGTAACAGAAACTTGCTTGCTCATTTGAACGCCAAAGTGTTGATATGCCAACAATAGGTGCTCAATGAAACAAAATACGTATTAGGAACTTAGGCTACATCTTCACAATGATTTTATACAAATTTGTAAATTTCCACAACATGCAAATCTCATTCATCCAAATTAGTCAGTAGAAAAATTATTCCCCAATGCAACATTACTCACCTCCTGGGCGATCAATTCCCCGCACATTCCAAAACCCTACCGATTGCTCACTTTCGCAATATCGCCCCTCAATTGAATTCGGGACAAAAAAGGGGGAAAATATTGCTCATTGTGGGCATCAAAACCACACGCCGACGTCGTCTACTCCACGTGCTTCGGAACGATCTGGTTCGGCCAAACTGCACGTGTTTCCAGCAGAATCGTACGGAAAAAGCGTGTAGAAACTCACCGTTATTTATTATAAATATAAAATTGTAATTTCGGAAAGACTGCAATTGAGGGTGAGATGCGGTGGCCCTTGGAGGATTTGCGAGGCCACAAATCCAACTCCATAGCAAGGTGGGAGAATTCCACGTGGGGTGCGGGTGTGTGAATGAGGTTTTTGTGGTATCGTAATCATACAATTTCTGACACTAATGGAATGAATGAAAAATTATCGCCTGACGTGCCACACTGGGGAAGAAGTGCCGGACTCGTTACGGTCAGACGAGAAACCGTATGTTTTTGCTCGAACTGGAGTACTTTACCTTTTTTTCCCGGGAGTTGTTCAAACGGTGTGGCGCTGCTGGGGAAGAGGGGTGGATTATGTTGCACAAGGGAGAGAATTTATGGGAGGATTTTGTGTGGGGGGGGGAGGGGTAGGGCAGAACATAAGTGCATGTTAATGTGGGACTTGTGCGTGACGAACGAAAGTTTTTCGGTTCTGAAAACGGAAAGGAAGTATACGAAGTGCAATTGATCAAATTGATTATGTGACACTTCTATGAGTAATTATTGCTCACATTTAGATACCACATTTCATGGCACAAGAAAAATGTGAAAAGAATAATTTTGTATAGAGACAGGAGGTATTGATGACTCATGAGCAATTCCAGCTCAAATCGGGAATTTTTCTGGTACTTTTGTACCCGACCCTCTCCGATTCCAATGAAACTTTGTAGACATGTTATCCTAGGCCTATATTAGCCATTTTTGTGTATATGGAGCCAATTGTAATCGAAAATAACAATTGAGAAGGACGTAAGTTATTTGAATATTTTTGCATTTTGTAATTTAAAAATTACTGTATCTCGAAGCCATTGCATCGAATCAAAAAGTGGTCAAAGACAAACATGTAGGAAACTTGACGGGCTTTCTGAACAAAATCCACTGAAATAAAAATACACGCAACTTTTACGAGATTTTGAAGTTTAAAAGTTATATTTTAAGGTGATATCACGATTTTTCTTCGTTCAAATTTTTTGAAGAAATAGTCTAAAATGTAACAAAAAGACTCACGAAAAATGCAGGATGGTATGTCTCTCCTAAAAAAATACAATTTTTTTTTTACTAAAACTTATTTTTTGAAAAGTGGTCAAAACATCAAAATTTTTAAAACAGGTAGTGGGAATCGATTCCCCAGGCAATTTTACATAAAAGTCTCCATATTGACCATTATATTATGTCCAATCCTTGTGAAGATGCAGCGGTTTTAAAAATAAAAATGTTGAAAAAATAGGCTTTTTGGTGGTTTTAGGCAATTTCTATATCACAGACTTGATTTATCAGTCTCGTAAATATTTTTACCAGAAAGCTCGTCCAATGTACCATATGTTTGCCTTTGACAGAATTTTAATTGGATGTATTGGCTTACAGATAAAAGCTTAATTATATTGCTCATAACTGAAAAAAAGATTTTTTTTCAGTGTGGTAGAAACCTGGACAGTAGATAAGCTTACGTAAATATTAAAATGAGTCAAACTAAAAAGCTGTACAAGACAAACTTATGGGAAATTGGACGAGCTTTCCGGTAAAAATATTTACGAGACTGAAAAATCAAGTCTGTGTTATCGAAATTGCCAAAAACCACAAAAAACCTATTTTTTCAACATTTTTATTTTTAAACCCGCTGTATCTTCACAAGAATAGGACATAATACATTGGTCAATATGGAGACTTTTATGTAAAATTGTCTGGGGAATCGATTCCCACTACCGGTTTTAAAAATGTTGACATTTGGAGTACTTTAAAAAAAAATCAGCTAAGTAAATAATTTTTGTGTTTTTTTTTTTAGGAGAGACATACTATCCTGAATTTTTTCGTGAGTCTTTTTGTCACATTTTAGGCTATTTCCTCAAAAATTTTGAACGAAAAAAAATCATGACATCACCTTAAAATTTAACTTTTAAACTTTAAAATCGAAGAATCTCTTAAAAGTGGCTTGTATTTTTCTTTCAGTGTATTTTTTTCTGAAATTTCCTACAAGTTTGTCTTTGAACACTTTTTGATTCGATGCAACGGCTTTGAGATACAGTAATTTTTAAATTACAAAATACAAAAATATTAAAATAACTTACGCCTTTCTCAATTGTTATTTTCGAGTACAATTGGCTCCATATACACAAAATGGCTTATATAGCCTGTCTACAAAGTTTAATTGAAATCGGAGAGGGTCGGGTACAAAATTACCAGAAAAAATCCCGATTTGAGGTGGAATTGCTCTCATGCAATTTTTATTTTAAAGAATACCGATATTAGAGCAATTCTGAACTAAATAGTCTTAACCCAACCTCAAGATCGGTCATTGGGTTCTCAACTATTCTAAAGTTGGTTCGTTGGAAACACTCATGAGAAATAAGCTTAGCATATTTTAGGTCTGATACAAATTAAACTTTTCCATAATTTCGCTGCCGGCCAGCAAATTTTGGATTAGAAGCACAACACACACATGAAATTTTTAATTTTGTAATGGCATTCTGAACCATTCGAAGTTTTTTTTACCCACTCCAATTGCACCCAACAATCCTAATATCATCCCTTACCCCGATAAGTGTTTCCAGCAAAGTATTCCAATTCACTCTCCAGAAAAACTGCGTAAAAAATAATTAACAATTCCAAAAACCACTCTTTTGCTCAGAGTACCCTCTCAAATCATCCCACACCCCGGCGCCAAAAAGGGAGACCCTCGACACCATCACGAACCATTTAGCACGGAATCCCTTTCAACGATCCCGGGGCCACTCGAGGGAGTTGAAATATTGCTCACTTTTCCGTTACCGGTTCTGCCGTTGCCGCCGGTTCTGACTCTCTAACTCCAACTCCTGGGATACAACAGGATGGTAAGTAAAAACAGAGTTGTTATTCGCCGAACCAAAAGTAACTCCCTCGCGATACGATGTATGTACTGGGGGGTACAACGTTACTTTACCGAATGGGGAACCGGTCACAGATTACGACACCTTCTTTGTAGTGAGTAAATTATGTTGCGCCATGAACAACCCCTAAACAACGATCCAGGACTACATTCGCCTCTGTTTATGGCCGAACCCGGCCACCCCGACCGGAGTCCGACGTCAACGTTCCGCTCTCGAAACACGTTCAGGAACACCCGGTCGCCTGTTCCGGCGACGACGACGGCCGGCAGGCCAAGTGATGTATGCCTTTTCGTGTTGTGTTGCGCGCCCGGGTTTTATCGGAGAATCAGAATTTACGCGGATTCAACCTTATTCTTAATTAAGCATCTTGCAGATTTAAAAAAAAATATCAACATTTTCAAAAAATCAGATTTTTTTATTTATTAACAATGATTATTAAAAAAAAAATTGAGATATAATCAAATCTTACCGGAATCGGTCAATTCCTGGAATTTAAATTTTATGACTTTTTAAGGGATTAAAACATTTTGAACAAATAAACATATTTATCATGATTGCTTCGTCTATGCAAGTCTCCATAAAATTCTAATAATTGCCATGGTAAAATCACATGTAAAAAATTGAAAATCAGTATCTTAGAAAGGGATTTTCAGATTTACCAAATATCTTCAGTGAAGTTGTAGGTAAAGATGATTCAAAAACAATGTTTCATTAAAAAAATAAACGTTTCTTTTTGACCAAAACAGGCAATTTTTTAGCTAAATTTGCAATATCAAAATTGATCACATTGTTTAATTAAGCATATGCAAATATTTGAAAAAAAAAAACCTCTTGTTTTTGGCATGAATAATGTGAAGAAAATATTGATTCATTGGGAAATCCGATTTTAGCTATATTTTTATGTTAATGTTCTCTTAAGCTCTCAAGAAGAACTTCTTAAAAGCTCTTTGAGTGCACTTAACGGTTCTTACCCTATATCTCACTTGGTTTATAATATAGCCTCTCAGGGTCTTCGGGAGCCTTAAAGATTAGATTAACCCTCTACAACCCAACCCCGCCTCTAGACGGGCTTCGATTTAAAAAATCGCCAAAATCCATTTTTCAACCAATTTTTGATCTTCAAAAAGCATTGGAAAGAAGAACTTTTAAAATTTTGGAAAATTTTAGTGTTGGAAGTTTGACTTGTTTTATGTGACTTTGCCAATGTTTTTAAAAATGTATTTTTTTTAGGGATCAACTTTGGCTGTGTTTTTTACTAACATTTTCTATATTTTAAGTCAAAAGAAGTATGCAGTATTTTTTCTAGTGCCCCAGACTATGCCTCTACGCATTTATTTACAATTTAAATGATAATGGTTTCATTTTATAGCAGAAAATGTGAAAAACATGCAAAAAATTGAAAAAGTTACTATAAAAACATAGAAAAAAATAGATAGGCAAAATGTAATGATAGGAGGTGGTAGAATAGGCTACCAAAAACTACCAAAAACAAACATAAACTAAACAAGATAAATGCAAATTAAAATACTAAAAATGAAACAAGAAAAACATAACACAAGAGAAGTAAAGTTTTTCGTAGAACAAAAGTTGCTCAAAATGACCTCCTGAACACGGGAAAAATAAAAATCTTCGAAAAAAAAATTTGGGCAAAAAAAAAAACGAAACTATTGGCACTACGCCCCCCGGGGCATGGCCTTCCTCTAACGTGGGATTTCTGCTCCAGCGCCTCTGACGAGACAGGAGAAACCGGGACCGACGTTTTACTTCACCATCCGATAGAAGCTCAGTGGATAAGGCGGGAATCGAACCCGCGTCTCATAGCATCATCGGGATCGGCAGCCGAAGCCGCTACCCCTGCGCCACGAGACCCACTCGCACTGGACTCACAATCCAGAGGTCGCCGGTTCGAATCCCGCGGCGGGCGCTCTAAAATTCTTTGTGTAAATATGGGTATTCGGCGCCGTCGCTCCGTGCCATACTTTCATACACTTAGGAGCCCAGGGCGGCGAAGTCCTTGTAGATAAAAAGGAAGACACTAGTGGTTGGTACTAGCAATGGTGGCCGACAGCTATAAAGTCAACTTCGTTTTTTCAACTTCGTTTAAGCTTTGGCAAATCGGATTCTCATTGCATTTTTGTTATTTATTTTTTGGTTTGTATGTAACTTTGTCCATTAAATTAAAATTAAAAAAAAAAAAAACAATAAGTTTCCATACAAACTTGGGAGCTGTCCATACAAGAGTGCAGCGATGGAATAATCATCATCAAAAGAAAATCATTGGACGTTCATCAAGAGAAAAAATCCGAAGGGAGCTTGGCTCTCCTCTCTCGCGCGCGAAAGATCGGTAAAAAGAATCTAAAAAAATCATCATCTTGATTATTCGGCGGAACATCTTTTTCACTACTACACTTGCAAGTGTAACGTCACACGTCAAAAAATGACCTGTCACTATTTGTAAATGGGCAATGTGTGTAAACAAAGTGAAATAAACACTTTTAAGTGGTGCTGACAAGGAAATTCACGAAAAATCATCAGCAGATTGATTTTCTTGGAGAAGTTCGGGAGCGATTTTCTTTTGCGTGATTTGCCTCCTTTCTCTTTCGCGGGTGAAGAAAGTTCACCAGCGAAATTGATTTTTTTGCGATTATTCCATCCCTGCAAGAGTGTTATCAAAACGTTAGAAAACCTGTATCTTGAGAAAGGATTCTCTGATCGATTTGGTATCTATAAATTTATATTACAAAATCACGATTTTGAAAATCTTTATCCTAGTCCAAACATGCTAAATATGATTATCAACTCAGAAAAATGCATTTTAGATCAATTTCAGTTGATTAGACAACTAATTTCATCATAAATTAAATTAAATAAAAAAAAGTTGTCCTCTTATTTCGGGCAGATTTTTAAAGGAGAAATAAACTGTTTGAAAAGTTTCAGTATATTCATTCGATATAAAAGAAAAAAACATTTTTCATGCAGAATTTGATTTGCAATCTTTTATACAATTTGACCAAGTACTCCGTTTTCAAGTTGTAACCATTTCTAGGTATACATTTATTAAATTTATGTCTTTTCTCCAACAAAAAAAAATGTGTCTATTTTCGTATATCTCTGAAATAAATATATTCAATAATTAAGAAAACACTCTACACTTTTGATTGGTTTACATTGTTGATTCGAGAATTAGTAACTGAGATAAGGCATTTACTAGAATGTTGTTTTTTTATTGAATGGGGTGAGTTTAACTGAAATGTGGTAATTCGTCACCTTTTTTGAAAAAATAAAGAATTTAGAAAATTGAATAATTCTAAGTGCTTTATACTTTTAAGTCTACATTTTCGATTTCTTTTCGTTTTTTTGTTTTTTAATTTTCAAATTACTGAAAAGCACCCTTCAAAAGAACAAAAAATGCAATTGGATGAATTTCGAAAAGATCTAAAAATTTCGCAAATGTTTTATTTTTTATTCATTTAATATCGGATCGATCGTTTCCGAGATATCGTCAGCTGAATATTACAGGCTAATTAGGTGACACTTATAAAAACTCATTGTCATCGATTTGAATTCTTTGTGAGGCTGTATTTCATAAATTAATTGCCTGATTAACAAAGTTCCAAAGAAAGAAAATTTACAGCTTTTTAAAAATGATTTTTAAAGAAATGATAAGTACTTTTCTATTGCAAATTCGATTTTGCCTTAAAAATGATTTTCTATATTTTTTTGCCCAAGTTTTCGATATTTAAAAAAAACATGTTTTTATCAAAAAATCATATTTTGTTTTTATCAAAAAATCATGTTTTGGGGAATTCAACTTTTAAAAATTAAATTGAACAGAAAACTTAACTTCGAAATTACTTCCGCGTTTCCAAAGACCTCAAATTTATGCATATTTTCGCATGGTGTAATAGCTCTATTGAGAACACATGTTAAATCGTCTTTCAAGTGGAACTTAAATTTAAAATTTTGGTTGAAGCTTTGACTTTAAATTGGCAAAATAGATAAAACATAAATTCTAGCCTCTAATGCACATTTACAAATTCAAGTCACGAAACTATAAAGCAAACATAACAATTTCCAAAAAAAAAATAAACAAGCTTATCTGAGACACCTTGTGACAAAAAACAAACAGAGACACAATCGTTCTTCTATTGCATATTTATGATCATGTGCACATTAAACGGCTATTTTTGGAACTCCATTCAGGGTCGATCTTCGTGCTACTTCTGTTCAAAGGAGA
Source organism: Culex pipiens pallens (assembly GCF_016801865.2). Lineage (NCBI taxonomy): Eukaryota > Metazoa > Arthropoda > Insecta > Diptera > Culicidae > Culex > Culex pipiens. The sequence goes on along the minus strand of NC_068938.1, from coordinate 192,497,613 downwards.
GTCATTCCTATTTTTGGATTTTCTTAAACATTTTCAGCTCGAATAATGTTAGGTTTAAAAATGCTCCTTCTCCCCTACCTCCAGCAGCACCTTTGCATTCGCAAGAAACGTGTGTGTTTACAGCGAGAGATAAATGTTTCAAGAAGGCTCGCTCCTTTTCCGTTTTTCTTCGTCCCCCAGCTGGAAACTCCCTCGCGGACTGCACACGACAATGTGTACTTGTGCGGTTTACTTACCGGCGGAGGATGATATCCTCTTGCTGCCTTCACCTTTAAGGACCCAAAGAAGAGTTGTTGTGCAGCACGCCGAGGGGGTGCATAATAATAATTCCCAGCAAGGATGTGTTTCCACCCCTTCCTTTCATAAAGCATGTACACCAAACGACTTCATATTTATGGCGCGTGCAGCTCGCGTGTTATTGCTGGAAGAAACTGGTGAATATTATGAATTCTTGGAAGGAGCCTTTAAGGCTGAGAGGACGTGGAAAAAGGGATTGTAGGAAGAGGGAGATTTAACTCTCGAAATAGGAACTATACTTTAACATACAATGCATAATTTCATATTTTCATGATAAGAAAAAATACATATCAAGAAGTTGAACAAAAGGCTGGATTTACTATTATTTTGATTCAATAAAAAGTCAACTTTGATGAAAATTTGAAGCCAAAACTTAGGAAAGACTTAGAAAGATCTAAAGTCAGAATTATAATCTTAGTCGACAAAACCATACAAACTGGAGATTTATTTTGTAATATGTATTGCTAAGACGGTTGGTGTTAGAGTTGCGTATTTTGGAGAGCTAGAGTTGGAGTTAGAGTCAGAATCGAAGTTGAGAAAAATCACATTCGAAAGATCGTTGCATGTTTTCAAAATAAATTCTTACCCAAGGCTATTGAGTCATTAAAAGAAAAACTTCCAAAAATTAAACATAATTTTAGTGCAAGACATGCACATCGCTTAAGTTTCGGCACCCCAAACCAAAAACGTCTGCAGCGTTGCACTCCGTGATTAAGGCAATTTCCCTCAAGAAAAAAAAAATCGACGTGTCAAAAAAAGGTGGTCCCACTGCTCACACGAAACCCCGGAGACAAATCCCAGAGTTCTTTTTTGAACGCTTCAAACTGCTGTTCAAATACAGCTGACACATTCACTTCGTTCTCGGCAAATATGTGTACATTTAAGTTTAAAATTTCTGTCGGCAGATCCTAACATTTATAAAAAAGCGCAAACGCAATCGCCCCGGGAATCGATTCGAAAATAATTATGATAAATTGCACTTTTTGTTAGCCCCCTCTAATTTTTCGGGTTTGATCGCCTCAAGACTGCAACGGTTCGGAGGCCACTTCCGGGGGCGGCCGTCAGGATCGCCTTTCACTGCTCTAAGCGGCGACCCTTCCTAATGGCCGTGTAAACATCAACCACAGAACGAACGAAACCGATCCGGTATCTCACGGGAACTCCTCCGTAAGAAAGGACACCTTCAGCGGATGACAAATTATGCTCACCTCGAAAATCCGATAGCCGTAACCTTCTTACCCGGCCATTGAAGACAATTTAGTGCCGTTTAATCGTTATTGAACACCATTTCCGGACGACCGTCCGAATGCTCGGAATCGGTTTCGGGGTGACAGATCGACACAGAGCTCTCTTTGTGATAGGGCCTCAAGGGGAAGAAGGCTCGGCTGTGAAAGAGGAGACGGCACTGCACAGACGAAAGAAAAAAAACGAGGGAAGAATCGGATGTGGACATAATGCACCTCTATTCATATGGTCGTCGCAGGACTCAGGTTCATAAATTTGATTCTTCCGACTATTGCACCTTTCTCGGCGTTGGTGGGTAGGGATGCTATATTTTCTTAGTTTTAAGGATTTTTTTTTTTTCTCAAAAGAAAAAGAAAAATATTGTTGTGTGGGCCATAAATAAAACACGTGGCTATTTTCCGAAAATTCAAACTGAGATTTTAAATATTTTTTTTTAAACAATTTGCAAGCAAACCAAACTTGACATAATTTTGAGCATCCCTTGTTAGCTATCAAATGCAGCGCTGCAGCATCCCTGATCCGTTCTTCCTCATCCCTCCCCCCTCCTTCCTCTATTCCACCACCTCAATCAGGATCGCTTTGCTCTTCCTATTGTAGAGCCAGAGCAGCTCACATCCCGGTAGAAACCCATAAATCAAACCGACACACAGGAACAATGTGAAATAAAAATTTTCTCCCTTCTCTCACCTTGATCCTGTCGGTTTGGTTCGAGTTTGGTTTGGTTGATTTCCCCCCTCCACTAAGGATGCCTCAGGTGACGGCCATGATCTTGGTGCACCTTTCAATTCAATTCAAATTCATTATTGAATTTATCTATGATTTCTTTTTTTTGCGATTTTCACTCACTACACTAAAGTAGGGAGCAAATAAAGCGCCGAAAGTGCTCACTGTTTGGAATTGGATCCCGAGAAAGAGGCAAATTCGAAGGAAAAATAAAACATTTTGAAACATAAATGTGCATCGTGAAATAGGAGCACTTTGAAAGGGATTGCCACCAAACAGCGAAGGTTATTGTTGTCAAATGAAACATATTGCCAATTATGAAAAATTGCTGTGCCAATTCAGGGCTTTCTCGGATGTTGAATAGAGGAACAATTAACGGGAAACATATTTTATGATTTTGCAATTGAGTTCCCTGGGAGGGATAATTCAAATATGTAGTCTAGCTTGTCATCTGAGCTTTTGTTTTGAAAAAGAGCAATTATAAGCATGTGAGAACATTTTTAAGGGTGGCCATGAAATCATCAGATATTTTAAAGCGAAATTGTTCTCACTTTTTTCATAAACTGTTAAAATACTTTCCCTTTTTTGCAATTGATAGCTTGAGCCTATTTTGAGTATACTTGCAATTATTTCAAGTACTGTTTTGTTTTTTTACTTCTGAACAGCACAACAAGACAAACAAGTAATTTTTCAAATTTGTGTGTCTTTTGAAATAGATACTGCAATCGTTGGTCCCTCTAAATATTAGAAAACGCCTTTAAATTTGGAACATTTATGTATTATTTTCAGAGAAATATTTGGAGTCATCATCAAAAAAAATGTTTTCTCAACCAAGTAAAATAACTTCATAGAACAATTATTCGACTGCATCAAAACACTTCGGCTAGTTTTAAAACACAATACAGTCCAGACTCGATTATCCGAAAGATTATCCAAAGTTTCGATTATTTAAAGTTTGATTGTGTAAGACTTCGGTTCATGAGGGATAATCGAATCATGAATTATTTTTTTTTGTATTTTTATTAATTTTCTTGCTTTTAACATCACATAGCATATCAAATACATCTTTTCAAATATTCATCACTATCATTTTGGCCGCCAACTTGAATCTAAAAATTCAAAATCTCTCAAGAGTAGTGCTGGGGAAATATTCGAGCTGAAAGGAAAAAAAAAACAAAATGAAAACATTTTATTCTTGATTCGATTATGAGTCATTGCAAATCAACTGAGTACACTTTTGGACTCGACCTTCACCGATTTGGACCAAACTTGGAGGGAACGTTCGTCTATCGATAGTTAACAGAAATCCCAAGTTTGAAGCTGATTGGACCATCCCTCTATTTTTGGCACTGCCCTCTTTTTTGACGATTTTCTCAAAAACTTTTTTTTCTTTTAATCATAACTTTGCAACTATTTGAGCGAAAGACTTTCTACAGGTTGCATTTTATAGAAAATTGTCCAAGGAATTCGATAATAATAAAATTTTAACCCTTTAATGCCCACTTATATTATATTTTAACGTTTTAAGTATTAAAATTCAGTTTTGACCAATTCCTTATATTTTTATTTGTTTTATTTTATCACCATCGTGTTCCTCAAACAATTTTACATAATAATCAATGCAGACCTCAAAGTAAAATGAACTATTGGTGAGATACAGCGATTTTACTGAAAAAAGTTTGATTTTGCTTTACTCTGTCCTATGAATTCAATTAAGAAATAAGTTTTTCACATATAAAAACCAAACTATGCGGAATTCATCTGCTTATGTTGAAAAGTACACCATGTACTTCCAAGTGCTGCGCAAAATCAAACTTTTTTCAGTAAAATCGCTGTATCTTGTCGAAAGTTCATTTTCGTTTGAGGTCTGCATAGATTATTATGTAAAATTGTCTGGGGAACATGATGGTAATAAAATAAAACAAATTAAAATAAAATGAATTGGCAAAACTGAATTTTAATACTCAAAACGTTAAAATATAATATAAGTGGGCATTTAAGGGTCACAATTTTATTTTTATCGAATTTCTTGGACAATTTTCTATAAAATGCAACCTTCAGAAAGTCTTTTACTCAAATAGTTGCAAAGTTATGATTAAAAGAAAAAAAAGTTTTTTAGAAAATCGTCAAAAAAGAGGGAGGTGCCAAAAATAGATGGATGGTCCAATCAGCTTCAAACTTGGGATTTCTGTTAACTATCGATAGAAGAACGTTTCCTCCAAGTTTGGTCCAAATCGGTGAAGGTCGAGTCCAAAAGTGTACTCAGTTGACCTGGAATGACTATACAAAGTGACTTTTTTGAGGCCTTGCGTTAATTGAGTTTGGACTGTACTGCAATTTTTAAACCTATTAATTTGGTTGCTTGATATTTTAGTAATTGTGGCATTTAAAGATTTATGATTTAATGCGAGTAAATTAAATATTTATATATAAATAAGGCTAGTGAATTTTAACGATTTCGCGGACAGTGTAAAAATGGTGAAATTCGAAAGTTTTTGTGAAATCCCGTGAAATTAAACTTTTTAAAATTATTTTACCACACAGCCTTTTTTGTCAATTAAAATATACCCGGGCAGACGGTAATAACAAAATTCATGCCATTTCAATAACAAATACTGTTAAAATAACAGAAAGTGTTATTGATTCTTCTTGAAAAACCAACTTTTGCATAAGAGTTGAATAACAGTTTATGTTATCATAACAAAACCTGACCTGATATTGGTTGAAAGCCAAAACAACTTTGGAATAACATTTTTTGCTATGGAAGAATAACTTCAACTGTTATTGAGGTGATCGGTTAGTTGTTAAAATAACAAAAAATAATAACACAGATTTGTTCGATGAATAACGACAAATGTTATTGATCTGTTATTACAATAACAATCCAATAACAAAAAAATGATAACAATGAATAACAAATCTTGTTATAAATAACATAAAATGTTATTGGCCTAGTATTTTCAAATATCAAAAAATTTTATTCCCAAGTTATTACCGTCTGCTCGGGTAATCTATTGAAATCATTTAAACAAAACAAAAATCAGTGAAATAATATAATAAAATCGTATTCAAATTATTTCAAAATGCAGAGGGTATGATGCTTGTAGTTATTCTTCCATCAAACATAATTTCTTCTTCTATTAATTTTGGATGTGGGTTTGTTTAGTATTGTGCTCTTATTTAATCTCTATGTTTGTTTATTTATTTTTTATTAATTTATTTTAATTTCAAACATTTTATAGTAGAAAACATGATTTTAAAAGTAATATTCAGTAGATACAGTTGACTTTCTCTTGATCGAAATTGGAAATTATAAAGATTTTTTTTTTAAACTTGTCGGTTTTAAATATTTAATGTAGACAATGTCAAGTTAAGAGGCAGTATTTGTAAATATTGCACGGTTTGTTCTAGAGGTCGTATCGAGGTGCTCCGATTTGGATGAAACTTTCAGCGTTTGTTTGTCTATACATGAGATGAACTCATGCCAAATATGAGCCCTCTAAGACAAGGGGAAGTGGGGTAAAACGGGCTTTGAAGTTTGAGGTCGAAAAAACATAAAAAATCTCAAAATTGCTCGCATTTCCGTAAAACTTCATCAATTCCAACTCTCTTAGATGCATTCGAAAGGTCTTTTGAAGCACTTCAAAATGTGCCATAGACATCCAGGATTGGTTAGACTTTTTCTCTTAGCTTTTGCAAATAACTGTAAAAATGGATTTTTTTAAAACCTTAATATCTTTTTGCAACAGCCTCCAATACCCATTCTCCCATTGGTCAAAAGATAGGTAATTTCATAGACTATAAGCCTACGGAAATAACTTTTTGGCCGATCGTAGTTTTTCTCATACTTTTTCGATTTTTCTATAACAAACAATTTAGGGGAAATTCTCGTATGTTTGGCAGGTTAAGCACTCGCTCCTAACTCCATCCAATTTGCTGATTTTCACTATTTAAACAACTAATTTTGCAAAACTTTTGATAGAAACTTGCTTGCTCACTTCTCATTGAGCTATTTATCACTCGATTTAAGTTGAAAACGCTTTTAATTAGCTTTAATTGAGTGTCAAAGTTCTGACCTGCCAACATTAGAGGCACGCTGGAATTAGATGCTGTTCCCCTACAATGTTAGTTTTTGCCCTGCAGGCCGTCATAGCGGCACTTTTTGGTCTCAATTTTGTTTTATTCGGAATCCTCGGACAATTTCACGTAAGTTAGAAGTATTGGAGCTGTAAATTTGATTGGAAAAAATGCCATTAAGAATGAATTTAAATATTTTCTAACATTATGTCAGATTAAGGGTAAAACAGATATTCGCCTACTTGATACAGCATTTGACGTATTGATCACAGAATAAACCAAATCTAACTTTTTTCAAAAATGTTTTACTTAATTATATTTCAAAATCAAATTTACGACTCCAATACGTGACTCTAATTCACGTGAAATTGTCCGAGGATTCCGAATATGACAAAATTGAGACCAAAAAGTTATTTCCGTAGGCTTATAATCTATGAAATTACCTATCTTTTGACCTATGGAAGTATGGGTGTTGGAGGCTGTTGCAAAAAGATATTAAGGTTTTAAAAAAAAACCATTTTTAACAGTTATTTGCAAAAGCTATGAGAAAAAGTCTAACCAATCCTGGATGTCTATGGCACATTTTGAAGTGCTTCAAAAGACCTTTCGAATGCATCTAAGAGAATTGGAATTGATGATTTTACGGAAATGCGAGCAATTTTGAGATTTTTTATGTTTTCGACCTCAAACTTCAAAGTCCGTTTTACGTTTAAAAACTTATTTCTATACATTTTATATAACATTTTAAATTGTTTACGTTATGTGAAATTTCCGTGAAATTTAGTGTTTTGGAATTAAGTTTCCTTGTAAAAATTGCAAATTTTGAGCGAGAAAAAATCACTAAGCCTTTTATATTAAATATAAAAAAACACAGGATTAAGCAGATTCATTCATCTTGTTATGATTTCAAATCATTAGTTAAACTTAATAGAATCTCAAATTTTGATTAATAAGATAGAAAACATCAGTCTACGAATTCAGCCGAATTCTTTTTTTGGAAAACAATATTTTTCGTTCTATTGAATACTGGGCCTAAATGCTAGTCTTCATTCAAAAATTTCAAACTAAATTATTTTCGTCAGAAATCAGAATATTTCTCAAATGTTTTTTTTTTTACATTGATATATTGGCATAAGAAAATGGGGAGCTATTTGGAGATTTAGAACAATTCAAAAGGAAATTTTCAGAACTTTTTGAAAAATATTTTCAGAGGTTGACACTAATAGACACTATTTTGAAAATTCGAAAAACGAAAATTTTCTGATAAAGCTAAAAAGCAAAGCAATCCACTTTAACGACCCCCGGGTCTTTTGTGGGCTCTGTTGCAAGTTTCTTCTCATTTCTAGGCGTCCAAAGATTATGTGTGGTGAGTCACCCCAAACCTCTTTTACGCAAATGGACCGACGTTTTACTTCCCCATCCGATAGAAGGCCAGGAGGATAAGGCGGGAATCGAACCCACGCCCCATAGCAACTTTGGGATCGGCAGCCAAAGCCGCTAACCACCGCGCCACGAGGCCCTGATAAAGCTGCACAATTTATAAAAAAAATCTGTACAGTACTTTTCGAAAACACAAAAAAAAATCATAACTCGGCGGTAAATTTTTGTCTGTATTTTCCTATGCCTTGTGCAGGAAAAGCTAACTCCTCCAAAAGATACAGATTTTCTAATATTTACGTACCATTTTTGTATGGACAGCTGCCAAAATTGTATTAAGCCATGCATGGGAAAGGCCCCAACAAAGTTTCAGCTGAATATAAAAAAATCCATTTCCGAAATTTGAGAAAAAATTTCAGTTTTAAAGGCAATAGTAAATATCAGTACTAATAAAACTAAAGGTTTTGCGATCAAATTAAAAGTAAAAAAAATGAAAAAATTGTAAACTATTAACGTGTCTGTTTTTCAATAGCATTAACAAAATATTCTTTTATATTCTTTGTGATCAAACTTGAAATCATAAATAACAATTTTAGTGCCATTTAATAGGTTTGAAAATATTGCTTCATAAGTGCTTGGCTCTACTCTAGATTAAGTTGTTTGTTGTTTTACCAATCTCATTTTTATCCCGCAACAAATGACGGCAAACTTCAGACAACTTATCCGACAAAGTGCGTCGGGCAGTGCACCCGCAACCCATAAATCACAGTTCCGCCTTGGCCTTCCATAGTAAAAAAAAGACTGATGTAGTGTAAGCTCTTGGAAACATGTTTCAAAAATAGATTAAGAGTTCTAGTATCAAACTCATAAATTGTTCTGTCGTTCTTACTTTTTTTCCTAGATCTCCCCCTCATTTCTAAAGAAGCGCCGAAAAAAATCTCCCAAAAAAGGGCACCACCGGGGTAAAGCCCTGTCAGTTGAGCCGCCACTGTCTTCGGCTCTCGAGGGAAAACTTGATATGAATTACTTTCGCTTTCGGGAACAATCTGCCCCACCACCTACGGATGATGATGGGTTCAAGTACCGAATTCGTCGAAAACTTCCCGATCGCACCCGGAAAAGCAATTCTCAAATGGATTTTCAATTTGCGCTCCCCTCCTCGAGACGCTCATTGCAAAAGGAGCTGTGATCAATCTTGAATCCGGTTCGGTGGAAGAAAATTCCACCTTTTTTGCCCCAGAATTGGTGCCAATGGTTAGGGTGAGGGGTGGCTTTTTGGACCAATTTCTATAATAAGCATGAAAGGAGCTAAAGTATAACTTCAGGCGCATTACAAATTTCAATGCCACCTGGTGGTCACAAAGCTAAACATTGTTTTGTCAAATAAAGCGACTCCCACCATTCATATGAGAGATGCACTCGTCCTGAGACAGCGGAGCCGTAGAGAAATTGATGGATTTCGTCTTCAAAACCACTCCAAAATCAGCATGAGCAGCGTGAATAACCCATACCCGGTAAGGCACGGGAATTCATTTAATGTCCTCGAAGTCTTTTGCGAGGAGGACTTGCCATTCAGACACTTTCGAGCGTTGGCAGCACTTGAACCCCGGTCTCAGCTGGTGCCCCGATTCGCTGACTTAATTCCGACGTTAATCCGGGCGCTTATCAGAAGTGGAATCGCAACGGGCAGGCCAGACGACACGCCCGGAAGTGAACTTGGAGACGGTGTGTTGCAGTGACAACTAAATTTGAAAATAATTTTTTACTTTATATTAAAACCCAAAGAGTAAAAATCACTTCTTCAAATTTTAACAACTTTTTAAACATAAAATCTCAAATTAACCTACCGTCACTCAAGAGAGTGTCTTCTCGCTCGAACGGATCCTAAGCGAATTACAGCCGGTTGAGTTGAGCTGAACGCCTGTGTTCATGCAGATCTCTCTATGAACGGCGCTGCACTCACTTCCATGTAGGCTGCAACGGTCGCGTCAACTCTTTGGGGTGCGTTTTATCGTCAGTTTTTTTTCTGATAGATTCCCAGTCCAAACCAAAGGCTTGATTCAGGGCAGACCGCGTGGCCACCGCGCGCTCTGATGATTGTAATCTTTAATTACAATTTTAACTCGACCGTAATTAATTCAAATGAAAATGGGATTATAATACTCATACCGTGCGGTGCGTGGTTTTGGGGAGCGTTTTTCAGCTGGGAAAGCGGTTGTGCAGCAGCGCGATTTCAATATTCATGATTTGGTTGGAATGAGGTTTTTAATTTTAAAATGGAATGAGAGCCTTGGGGATGTTTCAGAACAATGATGGATAGGATAGAACTTATTTATGAAAATTGTGAAAAAAATCCATTGAAATAGATACTAGAGTTCCATGCCCAAATAAGTCTGCTACGTTCGGATAATAAATTTGATATTTTATTGCAAAGCCAAAAATACTAATAGCCGGAAAAGTCCGCCAAATTTTAAATTTGAAAAAAAAATCTCTAACCAACAAAAGATAATAGTTTTCACTTTTAAAAACATAAATAATGCTCCTAATAAATTTATTGTTTGCTTATTTATTAAAGAGTATATTTAATTTGAAGGAATAAAAACTTCAAAGTAATTTCCAGACTCGTTTATCCGAAGGCATCGGAAAAATTTCACTTCGGATAAGGCCGAAAAATATTTTTTTTTTTTCGTTGTCTTCCAAGCTAATTTATGACCAAGCTTTCCAAGCTTATTTATGACCCCTAAACTAAACGAAAATGATTTAGAATTTTTAATTCCAAGATGGCGTCCAATATATATGGTGACAAAATATTGAAAAAAAAAGCATTTTTATTTTTAATAGGCAGTCAACTATTTAAAATTGACAAAAATTTACAAAGAAAAAGAAGAAAACAACGGAAAAAAAAAACATTTTTATTTGTGATTCGATTATTCGAAGGTGGCTTCGGATAATCGAGTCTGGATTGTAATCCTAAATAACAATTCTGGTTGAAAAAATTAAATTACAAAAATAAGTTGAAAAAAATCTATTAAATTTATAAACTTTCCATTCATGATCATTAGTTGTAGAAATTATGATTTAAAGGAAATTATCAAGACAAGCCTTAAAAAACAGAATCTAGTTTTGCTTCAAATCAGATATTTCAATACAATATTTTCAAATATTGGGCTTTGTTATAAATTTCAAAATTAAAGTTATGGAAATAAGCTAAAAAAACGATTTTGGGAATTCAACTTTAAGGCCGTTGCAAATATTTTGCAATGAATGATTGCAAAACAACTGGACAGGTGTTTAATGCATTTTAAAACACTTCATTCATTCAAATGTATAAACCATGGCACGTAAATTCAACTTCTAAACTTTTTTTATTTTTTTGCCAATGAACTGCCAATGACCGATCAGCTGAAGTTAAACAATGAATCAAAAATGATCAGTGGGAGCCAACCATCCGTTCACTGTTTAACCTCTGAAGATCCCTACTTTATTAGTCAATACCGGCGCCCTCCCAAGAAGCCTGCAGTTCAACGAAAGGGAGGAATGTTAGTCCGATAGTTGTAGTTGCAGACTCATTAAGCATACAGTTTTTCGCTATATACTTGTTGATACCGCTTGAGACCGTTGAATCCACAGCACCTCCTTCAAGCATCACGTGATTAATATTTTTTGGGTTAGTAGGATAAGGTATTGGCTTTTCGATGCCTCCCGAGCTACGGCGCTATGGGGAGGACTTTCATAACAGACCCGTCGGCGAGCCTTCCGAGCAACGGTGCTATGGGAAGGTCTTTCTGGTTAGCACACAAAATCACTCACACACAGTTATTTTGTTCCACTATTAACTCGACGATCCAAATTGTCAGTGCGTCTTTCGAGCATTATATAGAAATGGCTTTTTCACCGCACAAAAATAAAACCTCGAAAAATTTAAACACAATCCACCCGACGCCGTGCCTTCCGATCAACGATGATATAGGAAGGGCTTTGAAAATCACAAAACAATAAATTAAGACACACACAATTCACGACCAAAGGCACACACAAAAAAAAACACTTTTCACTCCGAATATTTTTTACACCACCTTGACAAATTATGCACTCACCTCATACGAATAGCGATACAGCGAATAATCACGACTTCGCGTCCCCGCTTCCAGCGCACCAATGATGCCATTATTCGATTACCACAATCACTCACCCCATGCGAACAGCGACACAAAAGCACACAAAAAAATTAACCTGAATAATCACGACTTCGCGTCCCCACTTCCAGCTCACCAATAATGCTTTTAATTGTAGAAAATTACTTTAATGCAAAAGTCAATCAATTTGAAAGAAAATTGATTTTTTTAATATTTTGTAATTTAGAATTTATAGAACAATGATCGAAATAAAACCGAAAACTTTTGGGAAAAAATAACATGTTCAATAATTTTGCAAATGAGTATAATGCACTATTAAATATTTTGATTTCGAAATTTTTAAAATAAGCTTTAAATTTTAAATTAAGTTTTTTTTTCAATTGTGAATAAAATCAACTATAGTTGAACTAGTCAATTTATTTTACATTGTTAAAAGATAGTTTAAATTATTTATTGATGTGATTATTAAATTTAAGCCTGATTGGACTCCAAACTACTGAACAGTGAAGAGTCAGTGGATAGAAATGTGAAATTTAAATTAATGTGATGCTTCGAAATAGAATGATTGTAAAAACTTGAAATTAATAAAATAATAAAATAAATTTATTTTTCAAAGTCCGAATATACTAACGGTATAAGAAAATATGCTTAAAGAACTTTTTCATGCTAAACAGCTAAACCGTTGTCAAATAGAAAATCTGTGCATCAGTGCATCTTATCGAATTATTTTATTAATATAAAAAATCGTCGAAATCTGTACCGGTACCGTATAAAGATAAACCCTAAACTCTAGCACAAATTAAGTGGGCTTAAAATCAGAAACTACGTAGTTTGGGAATTCATTTACCTTCAATGCATTTTTTCGAATACTTTTAACTATTTGTTTACTTCTTTTATTTAGATTTTTCTTAATTGATTTTATTTATTTTCAAATTATATCATCTAGTTCAGTTTTTGTATTTAGTTGGTAGTTTCTGTTCTATTCTACAACCTTGAATTAATATCATTCGCCTATTGGTATATTTTTATTAGTATTTGCGGTTTTTCCAAGTTTTTCAAAATTTTCCAGTCATTTTTTTTAATGGTGCAATGGTTTGGAAAGAGTTCCTGGATTTTTCACACATTCCTATGATATACTTTACAAACAAGTTTAAAAGTTAAAGGAAACCAAAAAAAAACGAAACTATTGGCACTACGCCCCCCGGGGCATGGCCTTCCTCTAACGTGGGATTTCTGCTCCAGCGCCTCTGACGAGACAGGAGAAACCGGGACCGACGTTTTACTTCACCATCCGATAGAAGCTCAGTGGATAAGGCGGGAATCGAACCCGCGTCTCATAGCATCATCGGGATCGGCAGCCGAAGCCGCTACCCCTGCGCCACGAGACCCAAAGGAAACCAGCATTTGCTAAATTTTACGTAAAATACTGTTATATTGCAAGCCCTGTAATTTGCTTTAATTAAATCCCTTCAACTCCTGTTAAAGGGTACATGTATTGCATGCAAATTAGCACATTTCGCTGCTGAAATTGACAATTATAGTCTCCAAATTGTTCAAACAGGTTCTACATTTCCATCATCCAGAAATGTCCGATACAAAACGCTCGTAGACTGAGCTAATCACACTGCCAAAAAACCGAGAATCCACATTGCAAAACGCTGATGACCATTACTGCGGCCATGCCAAACTCGAAAAGTGTCCACTAACGACGAGTGAATTAATTAAACCCCATTTTCCGGAAAATTTTCCAGCACCATCCGCTCACTCTTTCTCTAAACTACCTACAATTAGCGTTCAAATTGCTAATGCGTGTAGTCCCGCGGGGATTCGTCCCCGGCGGCCGCCGAAACTTCGAAGCCAAAGTGCCGGTGCCACGCGTCCGATAGTGTGCAAATCCCGGTGGGAATTTAGTGAGCCGTAATTTACCTCGCGCGGCCCGGAAAATGTCCCACGGGATGAATCATAAAATGCCACGGTGCCAGTCAGTGACTGTGGTGGTGCCCCGAGGGGCAAAAATGCACAGCCGGTGACATTTCCCGGGAATCGGGGGTTCGAATCTCAACTAATGTGAATACAAAGAGACGAGTTGTTCCTTTTAATTCCGCTATATATTTTAATATCTTGACAGATACGTATTTCGTCTACTACTTGCAGACTTCATCAGTGTTCTGTTCTCGACTGAAGGTTCATCGCTGGTGTATCCATATTTGTAGTTACTGTAGGTACTACCTCCTCGTTCTTCTTTTGTGCCTGTATAGGTAACAGCTTAAACAGCCACGTTGAGCCGTTACCTGAATCCTTGTTGAGTAAACGTTTGTTGCCTGCCTTGAAGATTTCCAAACTTTCAGCGACAGCCAGCTTCGATGGGTTAGTGATGTGTCTTAAGATGACCGCGTCGCTAGCTGTGATGTTATGTTTTTCCTCGATGATGTGTTCGGTTACTGCTGACTTGAAATGGGGGACAAATCCTTTCCGTTTTTCCTCCATGGCAATTTTGACATATGTGTGTATATGCTCATCCAACCTGGTTTGCAGCAATCTCTTAGTTTGTCCAATGTAGCTCATATCACAGTGGCCGCAGGATACCTCGTAGATGCCGGGTTTGCCTAAAGTCGGTATGGGGTCTTTCGTTGAACCTAAGATGGATTCCAACTGGCTGTTTCTACTGCTGAACACTAAATCGATGCCAAATTTAGCCAGTTTTTGTCGTAATGGGCGTGTTACAGGATAACACGCCCATTACGACAAAAACTGGCTAAATTTGGCATCGATTTAGTGTTCAGCAGTAGAAACAGCCAGTTGGAATCCATCTTAGGTTCAACGAAAGACCCCATACCGACTTTAGGCAAACCCGGCATCTACGAGGTATCCTGCGGCCACTGTGATATGAGCTACATTGGACAAACTAAGAGATTGCTGCAAACCAGGTTGGATGAGCATATACACACATATGTCAAAATTGCCATGGAGGAAAAACGGAAAGGATTTGTCCCCCATTTCAAGTCAGCAGTAACCGAACACATCATCGAGGAAAAACATAACATCACAGCTAGCGACGCGGTCATCTTAAGACACATCACTAACCCATCGAAGCTGGCTGTCGCTGAAAGTTTGGAAATCTTCAAGGCAGGCAACAAACGTTTACTCAACAAGGATTCAGGTAACGGCTCAACGTGGCTGTTTAAGCTGTTACCTATACAGGCACAAAAGAAGAACGAGGAGGTAGTACCTACAGTAACTACAAATATGGATACACCAGCGATGAACCTTCAGTCGAGAACAGAACACTGATGAAGTCTGCAAGTAGTAGACGAAATACGTATCTGTCAAGATATTAAAATATATAGCGGAATTAAAAGGAACAACTCGTCTCTTTGTATTCACAGTAATGCATTCTGCTAAAACGCTCAACCAAACCACAATCAACTAATGTGTCATTTACGGTGAACGGTGTAGAGTTTTAGGGGTTATGGCCCTTTTTTTCGTTACATCGTTCCAGGCGTGCAAGATTTTTAAATCGCAGGGAAGTAATTGCGACACTGACTGATGCCAAAGTATGATGGATTGGTTGGATGGTGATCGATCATACTTATTTAGGCTGGATTTTTTACCCCATTTGCAATTGCTAATCACTTAGGTTCTGGTTAAATATTCATGAATCTGCAATATTGACAAATCTTGTCTTTGTGTTTTCGATAAATTTCTAATAAATATAAATTGTTGGCTAGTAGTCTTGCTCAGAAGTAATATCGAAATAATTTTGAAAAGTTGTAATCATTATTTATAGTAGGTACATTTAATTTTCATTCAAAATTTGAAAAGTATATAAAAGTAAAATCAAATTTATATTTTGCTTTAGGCATTTGAAATATGACCATTTATGACATACGCTGAAAGTTTTCTAAATTACTGTTCAAACCTTTGCCCTCACCACTAATTATTCATCATCTTCTAATCCTCAGTAATGTCTCTTTCCATCAGTCCTTTTCCCAACAGATTTTCCCTTGTTAACGCTCATAATTACTTGCATCTTTAAAACTCCACCAGCCACTCAAAGTGTCACTTATCGGTGCGCTAATGTGACAGCATGGAATCTATAACTCTCCCAAATCCCAGCCTTCACTCTGTTCGTATCTTCATTCGATTATGGCCACATCCAACGCAACAACGTGCCTTCCCAAATCGCTTCTTTGGTTTGTAATTTGACACTTTTTCCAAAAGCGGCCTGCTGCGTTTGCGTTTTCGGCGGCGGTTTTCCTCCCTTTTTCCATCCCGAGCCAGTGCGTGGGCACATGGCAGTGGCAGTGAAAAGTGACGCCTCGCCGTTTCAACTTTCACTCGACACTTTTTTTTTTCACGGAAAAACTTGAAGAATAACTCAACAATTCCAAGGGCACGCACATGGCCTCTCCCAAGAGCAAGTACATCAACGTTTTCGGCATTCTTCAACCAGAGAAGCGGTTCCTCCCCGGGAGAAGTGTTGGGTGACACCCAGCAACCACGGATTGTGGGATGTTACGGATTTTCTACTTTTTTTTTTCTCGTGAAAAAATGTGTTTTACTGCCACTTTGACGGGGACCTTATGGACGGAGCTCGGTGACAGCAAACGATTCGATTTTTGACGGTTTTTAAATTGAATATGAAATGAGCGGAACAACCGCTTGGCAGAGTGTGTGGTTTGAGGCGGGTTGCCACCGGTCAAGGTTAATTCGGCTTCGGCGGTGTGACGGGAACCATTTGGTGCGTAATCTGCGGCAGCTGGGGCAGGACTGATTTGAGCGCGTAAGATTTCTAATCTGAGAAATTTTCCACTTAAGTCCTCGTTTCCGCTATGAGGACGCTGCAGCTTAAAATTATAGTGAGCCTCAGATTCTCACAGAAAAGACAATTAACAAGCAAAAAGATACTTTATACAAAACATTTATTTAAAAAAAAATGTCTTTCGATTATCTGCTCTAATTTCAAACAATATTATAACAATATTAAAATTTTCATCAAAATTACAAAACCTCAACTGTTTTTTTTATAATTGATTAATATTTGAATTTATGCATATTTGAATAATATATTTGAATAGAAAGTCCAATTTCCCATTCCTGAAAAAATACAGGGAATTCCAATGATTTCCGAAAAAAAATTCCTAAAACTTCAAAATTTCAACGGAAATAGAAGTCTATTCAACTGAAAATATTTTAATATGGATTTCCCTACGTTGAGAATTTTCGTGACATTCCAATTCCAGTACCGCGAAAAGAATATTTTCGGGAAAATATTAGTTATTTTTTTTACTTAGATATTTTGTAAACTAATAGTGTAAAGCAACTGGACTGGTGTAAAATGCATTATAAACACTTTTTTCATTCAAATTATTGTACTAATCAGCTCTTCTGAAAATTTCATTTTAAGTTAAACCAACTAGAAACCAGTTGAACTTTTCCTTGAAAAGTAATTAGTCGTAAAAAACATCAATTCCGCAAGATTTTTGTTCTATTTGGTTTATTTTCTTGATTTCAATTTTAATATAAATCGCATTAACTTAAACTAGTCAAAGAGGCATACTTTGAAGCAATTTTAAGTTTGTGAAACATGGATTCATTTTACTCACAGTTCAAACACTTTGATACAAAAAAATATGTTAAAAATAGGGGAAAACACATGTAATTTCATAGGGCACCTAATGTTGGTATATCAACACATTGATGTTTGAAGACATTTATTTAAAAGCGTTTTAATCTGAATTTATGTAATTGTTTAAAGGGTAGTGAGCAAGTAGTTACACAAAAAATGTTGTTTAAATAGTGAAAATCGGTGAATTAAATGCAAATAGGATCATGTCCTAACCTGCCAAATATACATTTTACAATATAAAATAATCTTGAAGCTGATTGTTTTTAACAACTCAAGTTAATTTCCAACACAATTTTAATGAAAAATAGCAACCAGGACCAGGATGTAAAAAAAATCAGAATTATTGCAACCCGGAAAATTTTACACTCAAATTTTTATTCAAAATTGCACTTTAAAAGAAAAAATAAATTTTGGAAGAACTTCTTATCTTCAAAACTTATCAGCGAATTGAAAACATTTAACAAGTTTATTGTCTTTTTCCTATTTATGTTTTTAAGTTATCAATTTTCTAAAATCCTAACCATCAGAAAATTAAAAAAATGCTGGCCTGAGAGATTAATTTATTTAATGTGTTTTTTTAGGGTTTATAAATTTTGCGTACGAACAATTGGATGGAGAACTAGTTTAAAGTGCAGAGAAAACCTTTTTTTACAAAAACGCGTTACCCGAGCATGGGTAAATAACAAGGGAAATGCATAATAATCCCATTCTCTGGTATCAATCCCAAATTTTGGTTGTCCTGGACCCTTGAAAATTTGTCTTAAGGATTATGCAAGAGCAAAATGTGGTATCATACCAATTTAAGGTATTGTTTTGATATTGCAAAATTGCAGAATTTGTCAATGGTCGAACACCACATTTTGGTATTCTTTTGGTTTTTTTTTTCATAAAATTATTTTTATTAGGTCCTTTTCTGTACTGGGACCTGGTTAGGACCGAGTCGGCTTTTGTAATTACAAAAAACTTAATAATTACAGAGGATCTTGTGTGTAAATGTTAGTGGGAGGGGAGCCGATTTCCCGCGGCCTACTCGGGGTTAGTAGGGAAGGGATTGATGTTAAAGACAAGGCATGGGATGGGAAGGGGGATTGTGTAGGGGTGTATTCTTTTGGTATTACAGTATTTTATCAAATTCCTCTGAAACTATGGGAAAATTTTGACCAATTTTGACAAAATAATTAATTTTGCGCTAAAATGATGTCTCAAAGTGAATGCTTTCATTGATAACTGGAAATTTCAAACTTGATTTTAAACATTTTTGATATACCCCCTACAGACATGACTTGAAATTGTGGAAAATTTTCTAAGTCAGGATGGCACATTTTGGTATTATTTTGGTATTGAAAGGTTTCATCAATTTTCTCTGAAACTATGGAATTTAAAAAAAAAATTTGGCGAGATAGTTAATTTTGCGCTAAAATGACTTGAAACATAAAAATGTTAAAGATGATTTATTTTTTTTGTGATATTCTCACTAATATTTTTTTCAAAAACGTTGAAATTTCTTTAAGTCGGGATTACCAAATACTTTGAAAAACGAGTCAATCAACAGATTATTGAATTTCGGTGAATTTCAATCCGGTTTCATTTTAATAATACTTATTTTTCAATCTTGTTATTTTTCAGAAGCTTCAAGAACTTCAAGCACAGGCCGTTCATCAATGACAAATGCATTCGGTGTGGTGAAGAATATCACTAAGAACAACATGGAATCATCAGGTGAGTAGATTTGGCTGTTGCATATGGATCATTTCCGTTTTTTCACTAACTGCAATTGTTGCACTAAAAATGGTATGAAAATACCAAATTTTGGTATTTCTTGTGCAAATACCAGCAACCAAAATGTGCTCTTGGTTGCCCAGTAATAGATGGTAAAATACCATGAAATCATACCAAAATCATGTTTGTGGAAGACCACAGGAATACCAAAATCTGATTTTCCAAGGGCGCGGGAATACCTAAAAATAAAACTATGGCAATACCAAGTTTTGGTATTCAAGCAATGTTCAAAAATCCAGAAGACCTCAAGTTGGTATTGAAATGATTTTATTTTGTGGTATTATTTTACCTTTGGAATAACATGTTTTGGTATTGTTGTGCCCTTTCACATACAAGACTTTGGTATGATTTCATGGTATTTTACCATCTATTACTGGGCAACCAAGGGCACATTTTGGTCCTTGTTATTAGCCCAAGTAATACCAAAATTTGGTATTCCCGTGTTATTTACCCCTGCTCGGGTATGATAGGTAATTTGAAACGAGGCAACATTTTTGCAATCTTTACGAATTACGAAACTTTCTGATTTTTGAATCGTCTTTTGAAGCAAGCAAAAAAGTGTTTTGGTTTCATAGAAATCCCAAAGAATTTTCTATGTAATTAACATGGTTACTAGAAAAATGATATGATGATATGATATGAGTTTTTATAAACTGAGCTTCACATATTATTGTTTCATTATTTAAGGAAGGTTTATGTTCAAAACTATTCAATTTAGGATTTGAAAACTCCAGCTTAGCTATCTAGGCAAACTAATCTCATTTAAAATAGACCTCAGATAGATTTAAAGCGCGATCGGATGATTTGATGTTTTAAAAATTCATCATCATTGGCTTGTAAGTGACATACTATCAAACAATATATCATATCCTGTTAACCCTCTACTGCCCAAATTTTTTTTTTCTAAAATATTTATTTTTCCCGTGTTCAGGAGGTCACTTTGAGCAACTTTTGTTCTACGAAAAACTTTACTTCTCTTGTTTTATGTTTTTCTTGTTTTATTTTTAGTATTTTAATTTGCATATATCTTGTTTAGTTTATGTTTGTTTTTGGTAGTATTTGGCCTATTCTACCACCTAATATAATTACATTTTGCCTATCTAATTTTTTCACGTTTTTACAGTCACTTTTTCAATTTTTTGTATGTTTTTCACATTTATGCTATAGAATGGCACCGTCATCATTTAAATTGCAAAGAATGCTTAGAGGCATAGTCTGGGACACTACAAAAATTACTGCATACTTCTTTTTACTGAAAATATAGAAAATGTTAGTAAAAAACACAGCCAAAGTTGAACCCTAAAAAAAATGACATTTTTAACAGGGCTCCGGAGTCGGGTCATATTTCAAACGACTCCGACTCCGACTCCGACTCCGGCTTTCTCAGACTAGCCGACTCCGACTCCGACTCCGGCTCCGGCTTTCAACAAATGGTTGGCTCCGACTCCGACTCCGACTCCGGCCTACCAACTCTAGCCGACTCTGACTCCGACTCCGACTCCAGCTTTCAACAAATGGTTGGCTCCGACTCCGACTCCGACTCCACATATTTTTAAATGTTTCAAAAGTTAGTCAACTATTATTAGTTAATTATTTTTAAAACATTGATAAATAAGATTATTTCAATACTCTCTAAGCGTCATGTTTTTCTTAAGAAAAATAAGTTCGAGTCACAAAACGAAAAAAAAGTTTCTAGGTTACAAATTTTATACGTTATGGAAACAGAAATCGAAAAATATCTTCAATTTAGAGGCATTTTGAGAAGAACAGTTTTGTAAATAAATTTGGAATTATTTGCTTAACCTCAAATTTGCAAATAATGTATTCAAAGCTAATAAATTTAAATATTAAATTGTTATTTTTGAATGAATAATTAAAAGAAACCTGGCCTTAATGATCTATTGAACATTAAAATTCAATTTGCTCTTTTTCAGGCTGACATTTATAAGAAGCACAGTGACAGGCACCTTGTTTTTTAAATGACAATTTTAAACGAAACATTTTTTTTTGTTTTTTTTTTAAACGTACATGGACATCACGCCATGGCGGAAGGAGATTATTATTGCAAATCAATGTATCTGAACAATTTCTTCGTGGAAAGGACGCTTAAGAGGTCCTTTTCAAATATCTGTGACATAGAAAATATTTTACCCTGGAATTTTTTAATTTATTTTAATTTTAAAAATTAATATACATTAAAAAGGAGGCGCACGATACTTCGTGAATCTTCACCTAAAACGAAGCTTTATGAATGATCTTGCGCCTCCATCAAAATATATGAAAAAACTTAAAATATAATAAAAACAAATATCCACAAGGAAAATATTTTCTTGGTCACAAGTATTTAATTTTTTTAAGGTACATTGATTTGTAATGATAATCACCTTCCGTCATATTGGCGTGAGACATACAGTATGAGAAAATTCTTACGGGTTGATAATATTTTGATTTCGTTTTTTTTTAATAATATTTGAAAAATAATTTAAAATCCTACATTTTCTTCTATACATTTTTTTATTAGTTCATTTTTGTACTGAAGTCTTGAGATTTGTTCAACGATATTTTGCAACGATATCAAAATAGTTTACCTAAAATCAACATCAACATTAAATGATTATTTCAAAATTAGTTACATCTTCTTTTGATATTTTTTGTTAGTTTCAATTATTTTAAATGCAACACTTTGATTTTCTTGTACTCAGTTATAAACAAAATGCGCATGTTGAGTTCCAAGTAAGAGATTGTTATTATCGTTGATTATTTGTTACAAAAGTTAAACTGTCAGTGACTCTTTTTCGATTTCAAAAAACAGTAATTACTATTTTTAATCTTTTTTTTCCTAAAAAATGATTTAACTTAAAACCTCCAAGACATTCGCTATCGGGGTAAAAGATGACTGTGTGTGTTCTTTTTTCAGAAAGAACTGGATGAAATTTGGTCAAATTTGAATTGGAAGGGCACATAAATATAGGCAAATGGAAGCAGTCAAGAATTTGGGGTTGGGTTCGTATAAGCCCAAGGAAGGTTCTTATGCTAACTTATTGACTTTTTGGCCACTCTGGAACCGATTCCGGAGCATTGGCAAATTGTATGGAGAAAGTTACTTAAAATCATATTTTGATCACAGAAGGCTGAACAGGCAAAAAATCAAAAATCGTCAACAAACGAAAAAAAGGCAGAACGAAGTTTGTCGGGTAAGGCTTGTCTATATATATAAAAAATTTCGACGGTTTTGTTCGAACGCGAATCAATTCAACACGGAACGTCGGATCGAGGTGCTCTTTATTGCGTTGGGTTCGTGTAAGTCCAAGGAAGGTTCTTACGCCAAAAAGTTACAACTTTGGCCACTCTGGAACCGATTCCGGAAAATCTGCAGATTGTATGAGAAAAGTTACGTAAAATCAAATTTTGATCACAAGCAAGAAACGTCAGGAAACTAAAAAAGGGCAAGACGAAGTTTGCCGGGAAGAGCTTGTTTTTATATATTTTTTCAATTATGATACTACATATTTGGGTAAGAAGTTATCATTAAGTGATTATAGTGAAATAACACAATTAGAGCTTTCCAATAACAATAAAAAGTTTCAAAAACATAATGGCATCTGATAAATCTCTTTAAAAAATGAAAAAATGGCGACGCATTGCATGTGACGCAAAAAATAATTAAAAACATAAGAAGTTTTGTAAATCAAGCTGTTGTATAGTAAATACTTAACAATAATAAAACATATTTTTTGTTGAATTTAAGATGACTCCGACTCCGACTCCGACTCCGGGTTATCAGAAATCTTCGGCTCCGACTCCGACTCCAGCTCCTAAAATTTAGCCGACTCCGGCTCCGAATCCGACTCCAGCTGTTCGAGTTTTGACGACTCCAACTCCGACTCCGACTCCAGGTCCCCAAAAAGACCCGACTCCACCGACTCCGGCTCCGACTCCAACTCCGACTCCACAGCCCTGATTTTTAAAAACATTGGCAAAGTCACATAAAACAAGTTAAACTTCCAACCCTGAAATTTTCTAAAATTTTAAGAGTTCTTCTTTCCAATGCTTTTTCAAGATCAAAAATCGGTTGGAAAATTGATTTTTGCAATTCCGTCGTGAAACTACTTACTTTTCCTGTCATTCTTGAACGACGAAATAGCCTACTTTTCTGTACCAAAAATAACAGAATTGAATAGCAACACTTTTCAAAATAAATGCTGAAAAGTTCTACTTTTCAGTACTGAAATGGGTGCTGAAAAGTTTAACTTTTTAGCACTTGTTTCGAAAAGTAAAACTTTTCAACATTTTTTTTAAATTTAAACGGTCAATATCGGTGAACCTCTTTGGAAAAATGTACGACTCGTGCTGAAAAAATCCTCTTTTTGCAACTTGTTGCATAAACTACTATTTTGGCGATTTTTTAGATCGAAGCCCGTCTAAAGGTGGGGTTAGGTTGTAGAGGGTTAACGCAATTCTATTTGCGGCTCTGATAAAGAAATCAAACAGATTACAAACTATAATCTCAGAGAAATACAAAATATGAATTTGATAAATTGAAGTAATCGAATGCAATCGCATCTCACTTTCCCAAGTCGCCACTTTCATCCTCCAATTAACCTTTTCCCACCGCCGCCATGCCGCCTCATTTTTGACACCCCGGTGTCAAGCGTCCTATCCATAAAAAATGCCAACTCTCTCTCGCGCATCCTCTCATTCACTTTCTCTTCCTTCATTTCTCAAGCCCAATTAGAACGGGATTCTCCTTCTTTTCTCATCAGCCATCATCAACGACAACATTGTTTCAAACTCATTTCTCGGCGGCGCGTTCTGATCGTTGCCGCGTCGGAAATTGCTCAATTTTCGAGCCTTTCGATTAGGCATTCTTAAGGACGGCGGCGTCACCTCGTCACCACGACAATTTCTTCATCATCTTCTTCTTTCTTTCTTGAGGGCAACTTTGTCGGCATCACTGCGTTATCGATAATGGGACCCGTTTTTCGGCGTTGACCTCGTGAGCATTTCTCGACGAGTTCTCACTCCTTTATCGCTGGGCAATAAAAATGGGTCCACGATTTGAGAGTTCGGCCGCCGAAAGCGCTTCCGAAACGGGTCGAGACGACGACACGCGGAATCTTGGCTATTCGGTCGTGATCGTTGATTTTCTGTTGGAAACATTAAAGTGGGGTGACTTTGATGTTTTGATTGTTTGTTATGGTTTCTTTTTTTAATTTTCCTCAATTAGTTAAAACATAAACCTTTGCCAAATACATATTTTTTTAACTCATTTTAAGAGAAAACCTACCAAAAATTTTCAAAAGCTTGCAAAATCCAGCGTTATTAAAAAAATCAAAATCTGAATGAAAAAACTGTAACATTTGTGGTACCGTAAACCAGACTGATATTGACAGGATTTAAATTTATTTTTGAAATATTTTCCATCTGGTAAGGTTTGTCTCAATATTATTATTATAAAAAACATGTACTAGAGAAGGCCACACTATTTTTGGAAAAAAAGTTATTTCAACATTTTTTTTTTAATAGTTGCATTGAAAATTCTAATTTTGAATTTCAGGGTGACTTTGATAGTCATAGTTTTTCTAGCTAAATCAGATTTAATGCGTGCATTTTTTTTTGTCAAGTGTACCATAACTGAGGTTGCAGCTATCGTTTTAAAGAAAAACAATCAATGTCCGCGCCAGAACCTGCACGGCTAACTCGCCGCTGTGAAAACTGGACGAACAAAGTCAATGTACCTCTATGTGTTCCATACATTGCATACTGTATTTACTGCATATACGGTACATATACGATATACGAGATATTTTTTTCTAGCGTCTGCCCGATGTAAATTTACATATTATTAAAGGTTAAATTAAACCTTTTTTCTGACATAAAAGATGTACCCCATTTTAGATGTAATTTTACCATGATTTTATTTCCTGTGTAAGTTTATAAGCTTTTTATTATATTACATTTGAATTTTAGCTAAAATTGATGAAAAGTCTAGAAAGCTTCTTTTATCCAAAAGTTGCATCTTTTATGCAAAATATATGGGGAAGGCTTGAATTTCCTTGCTAAGGACATAAACTTTAATGAAAAGTATTTATTTTTTCTGTACAATTTTTTTTTTAAAGGTACAATTTTTTAAATTGTTTGTAACCTTATGTTTAGCGTTAGAACATTAAACAATCTACAACATTTCAGGATATTTCAATTTTAATAAAATAAACAAAACAATTGAGTAATTCTCAACGTTTTCGCAAATCAATCTTTGCTTTTTATTTTTTATTCAAATGAAGCTTTGTTTGCATTGAATGTTTTTCCATACTATAAAAAATAAAAAAAAATGTATTAAAGGAAGAAATATTTTAAAACATTTGGAGTATTATAACTATGACATTTTTGATAAAAAAAATACACGAAAAAATGATCATAACTGTTTCCAAAATTGCGTTTTTCCATTTCTACATTTGAATTTATTCAATAGCAATATTCGATCGATTTTCGATTTTGAAAAATGAAACTTATGTGCAGAGCCGTACCTAGGGTCCACGGCGCCCTTGGCGAAGCATCAATTTGGCGCCCCTCCAAATTTTTCATCATTTTGATATGTTTACTTAAATTTTCAGCGATTGCTTCAAAGAGTTTTAATAATATAATGGTAATTGATTGAATAAATATAACAGCTAAAAAATCCAACCACAATTTAATTCTTTGAAGAATATTCAAATTAATGTTTTATTATTTTTAAACCATTTCAATTTATATCTTTATATCTTTCTTTCCAATACAGATAGGTTGTAACGAAAAGATGCTTTAGGATTAATGTTGACTGAAAATAGCAGAGTGTTGTTTTATCGCTTTAAACAGAATTTGATCTGACCTAGCTGAAATTTCATTGTATCAGCATTTTCCTGCATTCCTGAAAAAATAGTTGAAATGATTAGAAAATGGACTCCTTTTCAAACTTTTTTTTGTATGGATTCCTTTTGAAACTATTTTTTTTTTTCAATTTATTTTTGAAAACAATATTTCTCTTCTCTGTGACTGTGTTTTTTGATTGATATAAAATTCCTAAAATTTGTTTTTTGAAAATTCATAGCTTCAAACAAAGGCAATTAGTTTTTACCTTTTTAACACATTGAAATTTTTTGTGTTTATTTTTCGACATCTAAAGTTTCTTAAAATTTTGTATAAAAACCATTACACTCAAATAGAGGGTGACGAACGGGAATTCCCGGGAAATCGACCATTTTTGGACCTCTCGATTCCCGGGAAATTTAGTCGAAGCAAAATTATATAAACAAATAAAAAAAAATTGAAAATTCGAAATTGTTCAGAACATTGGGTGTTCAATGTAAGATGTTCAAGTTCGAATGAACCAATGCTTCTCTTATCTTCTAATTCAGAAAGTGTAAATTTTAACTTATTAAAAATTCCAATAACTATAATAGGAAAACTTAAAATAAAGTGGACCCCAAAATTAACCTTAAAGCATACTTAGCAGTTAGCCACAAGAAGAAAGTCTATTTTTTTTATATTTTTGTTTATTATTTCTAAGAGTATAATTTTCATATCCTCTTTCAAGCAAAGCAATTCTTATAATCCATTTTTTTATTCTTATTATTTTAATTTCGCTGTATCAAGGTAATTTCCTTTTTTGATGTCATGGAGTAGTTTTGTGTTTCGCTTAAACCTCAATATTAAATTATATCTTAGAAAAAAAACTCTGAAAATCTTTGTAAAGTCCGCCAAATGTGAACATTCGGGTTTTCCGGATCACTATTTCTTCAATGCATATTTACAGTTTTAAAAAAGAAAAAAAAAATATTAAAATTGTTGTTTTGAGTCGCTATTTATTATATTGTAAAAATCCCGATACTGGGAAATTATATATTAGCCATTTTGTTATTTCACAAAAATCTAATAACCAGTTCATACAACAAGTTGTATTGCAGATTCAGAAAATAATCAAGAGGTAGATCATAGTTCCCAAAAATAATGAGGCTACTAATTAACGTTTCATTAAATAAGCATGAATAAATCGTAACTGAATTCATTGAAAAGAAACACATTAATAACTTTTCTTTATACATTACTGGCACTATTGGCATAGTTATAAACACTACCAGGTCCCGGGAATTCCCGGGAAATTTCCAAATTCAACTCTCAATTCCCGGGAAATTGAAAATCTCGAGAATAGTCACCCTCTACACACAAAGCTTTTAGAACCGTTTGTGTAAATGTGAAAATTTAGGCGAAATTACACTGGATAGCCCAACACATGGAATCCATGAAATAAAAAAAATGTATGTGAAAGATAAGCAACTTTATCCATTCCATTAAAACATAACAAAACAAAAATTTTCAAGGAAAATGTTACTAACATTCTTCAAATTATTGACCCTAGAAGCAAAATTAAGTGGAACTTTGTGTTTTCCCAAAAAAATATTGCTGTTTTTTGAGTTGGAATTTTGCTTTGGTTTAAATTCTAATGGGTCCGCGATAATGGTGTTTCTGCAAATCAAAATTATAAAAGAAATTGTATAATATTTTACTTTTACGACTAAAAAGTTGGTGGGCATGCCAATCTATGCAACTTTGTCGAAGACACCCAAATTTTACTTTTTCACTCTTGCTACAAGCAATTGAATACAAGCAGCAGAATATAATATATTTAGAGCAATTTATGTGCTCTTAAAAAACCAACATTTTTATGTTGAAAAAAAAAATATTTTGCTAGAAATTTAACAAAAGTCAAAGCATTTTTTGTGTTAGAAATATTCCATTTAAACACTTCAGTATTTCGAAAACGTAGGACAATCTCAACGCACAAGTTTGCATTTAAAACGATAAAAATATCTCAAATGCCATTTTCTTTAAACTTGAAATATCTTATTCTTTTTATTTCAGATTTTCAATAGAAATGTGTTTATTTCAATTAAATAGGTGGTTATATAAAAAAATACTTCATAACATAAAAAAGCTTGATGGTTCCTGATGCTGGAAAAAATGGTGAAATTTAAATTGAATTTTATATACTGTAGTTGAAATATAAATTCTCTAGCTATTTAAAAGAATTGTTATAAAACCCTGAAATTTTTGCCACTTGAGCGCCCCCTTTGATAAATGAATTGAGAGAATTTAATTTTAAATTTAATTCTGGTACAATTATTGAAATAGTTGATTTTGGCTCCCCAAGTGTTATAAGTAATATTTGTAATATTCCGACCAAGATTATCGAGTTATTTTGTAGTCCTATTTAAAATTTGGCGCCCCTTTTGTTCTGAATACCTTTCTAGGATTTTATAATAACATGACAAATTTATACAATCATCGTTTTCGGCGCCCCCCAAGGGCTGGCGCCCTTGGCGGTCGCCAACTGCGCCAACCCCTAGGTACGGCGCTGCTTATGTGATACTTTCTACTCTTACTATTAAAATTATATTAGTGATTTTTAAATTAATAAAAACATATTAACAGGGCTTACCACATTTATATTGGATTGCAAAACTGATTTTTTTTAATTCAAAATTCCTATATTTTTAAATATAGGCATTTTGACGGTGCATTTTATTAAAAAAAATATATAAAAGGATTTATGCTTGCAATTTGAGCTTGCATCACAAAATGATTTCAAAAAGGTTGGTCGCATGTTAAAAAAAATATTATTTTGGGAATTCCACTTTTAGTGATATTTTTTTTAAATCCGGATTTTTTCGTGTTTTTTTTTGTGACATTGCACAAAATCAATTCGAAAATCTGTTGTTAAGATACATTTCGAATATTCACATGTCTAGTTTTAATAATCAGCCCTCAAAATTATGTGGAGACTGTTATGGAAAAACGAATAATGCAAAATGTTTTTTTTTTTTTTGCTTATATTTTATATTTTATCAAAGTTTTATCGATATCAAAAGTTACAAAATAAAAAGTCTCGAAAAATTTGCGAATTCCACAGAATATCTCATTTTTCATAAAAGTAAAGAGTTGATTTATTGGAATTTCTTTTAAAATTATATCCTGACGCCAACATAAAGTTTATGGTGGGGTGAGGGGGGCCCTTCAAAATTGCATTTTAAAACACTTTTTCATTAGAATGTTGAAACCATGGCTGGTAATTTCAATTTTCATACTTTTTTTTTTAATTTTTTGCCCATACGGAACCTTTCCCCCCCCCCCCTCCCCTCTTCCCTCGAATTTGGGACATAAACCTCAAAAAATATTTGCAACGGCCTTAATAAGTTGAATAATTTTGTTGAAAATGTTTGAGCTTTTGAGAGATTTATTCATAATTTCATTTGTGTTATAAATTAGTAATTGACAAATTTATTATATCTTTTTTTTTATTTTGCCGAATTTTAAGTTAAAATTGATTTTTATATCACATTTTTTTAGTGTACTTGAATTAGATTCATTAAATAACAGAAAATAACTCAAAAATACTGATTAAATGATTCTGTTCTGATAATTGTGAAGCTCCAATTTCCCGGTGACAAAACTGACCAAATCCAGTTTTCAGAAAGAGCTTTTATTTAAGATCAAGAAAGCAAGTTCAAAACCTGTAATCATGTCAAGGCACATAACACATGTTGAGGAAAACAATAATGTCTTTCAAAAAACCAACCCACACTCCACTCGACGGTTCCATCAATATCTCTCCTCAATACTTTTCTCATTCGCGTCCGGTCCTAGCTCTGGGTAAATTGGCCATTGCTCTGGTAGCTGATATTGTCTCTTTAAGCGCGTTCAGCGAAGGCTCCTCTCAAGAACCTCCTTCCAGTGGCGGCGGCATTGGCGGTGGCTGTTTGATGTCGATTGGAAGTTATGGTTTGTGATTGTGTTTCGGGGCCCTTTTCTCGATTCTTTTGCTCATCTCTTCACTCCTTTTTTTTTTCTTCATGGTCGTCCTAGACCACGGCTAGACCTTCACAGCCGTCTGGGAAGACTGCGCTGCGAAACCAGGAACCACTTAATTTTCTTTGATGCCGCACTGCGTCAATTAGCAGGTTCTCTTCGACGAAGACGACGGAGCTCAATCAGGTCGGTCGGGTTTTCCTTGGGTGATTATCGTTTAATAAAGTAATTCCAGCTCGCCGGTCTTGGACGAGATTCGTTTTAATTCGTGGTTACGGGCTGGGAGGATTATAAAACAATAAAAGTCTCCTTCGTCAGGATAATTAAAAGGATATTAGATGGCAAGCGCGGCAGACGCGGAGGGGTACTTGGAAAGTTTCCAATTACCCGTCCATAGGGCGGAGAGTAGACTCTTGTTAATAAAGTTTATTTATAGAACCGCGTTAAGCAATGGGAGACTCTCGAGCGCACACCGCCCTCTTCTCACCTGATTTTGAAGTGACTTTTGAGCGGTTCAGATTTCATTAGAAAACTCATTGAAAAGCTAGAAACTCGATATTGAACGCCACTTGCTTCTAAGAAATCAACCTCCCTCCTTGTTGTTCAAACTGGTTCCACACAATAGACTGAGGAGTGGGAGTTGCAGTTGTTGGGAAATTTATGAGTCGGCTGGGCGGAGGCGGCTTGGTAACACATGATAAAAAGTCATTAACGTAATGAAACACGTGTTAACATCTACTTAACATGAGACACCATCATCCAGCGTATCCGCCTTGGGTCTTATTGTGAGACTCTATAGATTCTCCTCCCCCAGCATTGCATTTGTCGGTGCTTAATCTTGGGAAATTTATTTCCGTTTGCACTTCGAGCTAGATGCAACAATTTTTCCCCTCTAATAAAAGTGATCGAAAAGGAGGGAATAAAATCGTTTGAAGCACAAAAAATGTACTGAAATCATCACAAGAAATAGTTTTGAGAGAAAAACGAACTCCACACATAAATTACAAAATGTCAGTTAAAAATCGGAAAAATTATCTAGCAATATTAAAAACCAAAATGTCCTCGCTAAACAAAAAATCTTGAATAAAAATGAACAAAATGACCTTAAACAGCATTATTTTAATGTGA
Source organism: Culex pipiens pallens (assembly GCF_016801865.2). NCBI lineage: Eukaryota > Metazoa > Arthropoda > Insecta > Diptera > Culicidae > Culex > Culex pipiens. The sequence goes on along the minus strand of NC_068938.1, from coordinate 192,466,380 downwards.
AATAAATTACAGTCCAGACTCGATTATCCGAAGGCATTGGAGAAATTTCGCTTCGGATAATCGAAACTTCGAATAATGGAATAACGAAAAAATGTTTTTGTTGTTGTCTTATTTTTGATTCTTTAGCTTAAGTATGACCCATAAACTACTCCAAAGTGATTATATTTTTTTATTCCAAGATGGCGACCAAAATGGCGGTGATGAATAATTGAAATAGTAGTTTTTGCAGCAAGTTGCAAAAAGAAGATTTTTTCAACACGAGTCGTACATTTATCCAAGGAGGTTCACCGAGTTGAATAAATACTACGAGTGCTGAAAAAATCAAGTTTTGCAACGAGTTTCTTACACATTTTTTTGCAAATCGAAAAACTCTATTTGAGTGGATTTGTAATTCAAATGTCCATGTATTAGGTCAATCCACAGTTTAAATCAAGTAGAACTTTTCAGCATTTGTTTTGAAAAGTGTTTTTATTCGATTCTGTTAAACATTTTTGGTAGAAAAAAGTAGGCTCGTTCGAGAATGACAGGAAAAGTAAGTGGGTAATTCTCTACCAACTCACACGAAATCGGGAAAAGTTGCCCCGACCCCTCTTCGATTTGCGTGAAACTTTGTCTTAATGGGTAACTTTTGTCCCTGATCACGAATCCGAGGTCCGTTTTTTGATATCTCGTGACGGAGGGGCGGTACGACCCCTTCCATTTTTGAACATGCGAATAAAGAGGTGTTTTTCAATAATTTACAGCCTGAAACGGTGATGAGATAGAAATTTGGTGTCAAAGGGACTTTTATGTAAAATTAGACACCCGATTTGATGGCGTACTCAGAATTCCGAAAAAACGTATTTTTCATCGAAAAAAACACTTAAAAAGTTTCAAAAATTCTCCCATTTTCCGTTACTCGACTGTAATTTTTTTTGGAACATGTCATTTTATGGGAAATTTAATGTAGTTTTCGAATCTACATTGACCCAGAAGGGTCATTTTTTCATTTAGAACAAAATTTTTCATTTTAAAATTTCGTGTTTTTTCTAACTTTGCAGGGTTATTTTTAGAGTATAACAATGTTCTACAAAGTTGTAGAGCAGACAATTACAAAAATTTTGATACATAGACATAAGGGGTTTGCATATAAACATCACGAGTTATCGCGATTTTACGAAAAAAAGTTTTGAAAAAGTTACTTTTTGCGTTTCTCTTTGTTTCATCGTCCGTGTCTGTCGTGGGTGACCATGAACGGCCATGATCAACGACGACCAACTTTGTAGAACATTGTTACACTCTAAAAAATAACCCTGCAAAGTTAGAAAAACACGAAATTTAAAATGAAAAATTTTGTTCTAAATGAAAAAATGACCCTTCTGGGTCAATGTAGATTTGAAAAGTACATTCAATTCCACATAAAATGCCATGTTCCAAAAATTTTTACAGTCGAGTAATGGAAAATGGGAGAATTTTTAAAACTTTTTTAGTGTTTTTTTCGATGAAAAATACGTTTTTTCGGAATTCTGAGTACGCCATCAAATTGGGCGTCTAATTTTACATAAAAGTCCCTTTGACACCAAATTTCTATTTCATCGCCGTTTCAGGCTGCAAATTATTGAAAACACATCTTTTTTCGCATGTTCAAAAATGGAAGGGGTCGTACCGCCCCTCCGTCACGAGATATCAAAAAACGGACCTCGGATTCGTGATCAGGGACAAAAATTACTCCTTAGGACAAATTTTCACGCAAATCGAAAAGGGGTCGGGGCAACTGCTGTGTGAGTTGGCGGAGAATTACCCAAGTAGTTTCACGAAGGATTTGCAAAAAAAAATCTGATTTAATAGGCATTCAACAGTTCAAATAAATTAGGAAAAACAAATTTTTTGTTCGTGATTCGATCTGGATCTCGAGTCTGGACTGTATATTAACACTCAAACGCTCGGGTAGTCATTTGACCCCTATTTTTTTTCTTAAAAATCTCATAACTTTTGATAGAATTGACCAAATTGGATGCTTCCGGTTGCAAAAGATCACGATATGTCTATATTTTTCATTGACAGATGGGGGACAAATATGGTCCACTTTTACCGGAGATATTCCGGATTCCGTTGGGGTACCTCGGCCCTCCTATTTGGGGTTTTTGTCAATAGAACAAAAACCATTGCACAGAACAATGCCGGAAATGGTGCAAAACTTCAAGGCATCATTCTAATACATCATCCTGCATAGATATATGACATGGTCCAGACCTTCGGGCACCGGAACAGGTTCCAACCAGAAACGGTTCACTTAGCTGATGTCGATTGGTGCCCAAATGGAACCGGTTCCGGTGCCCCGTAGGACCTAACCATGTCAATTATTTTTGTCGGATGATGTATTAGAATGATGCCTTGAAGTTTTGCATCATTTCCGGCATTGTTCTGTGAAATGGTTTTTGTTCTATTGACTCCAAAACCTAAATAGGATGCCGAGTACCCCAACGGAATCCGGCATATCTCGGTAAAAAGTGGACCTTCTTTGTCCCCCGATCTGACAGTTCAAAATATAGACATATCTGGATCTTTTGCAACCGGAAGCATCCAATTTGGTCAATTCTATCAAAAGTTATGAGATTTTTAAGAAAAAAAATAGAGGTCAAATGACTACCCGAGCGTTTGAGTGTTAATCATCAATCTAAAATTATGTGAATGCTATGGAAGTAGGTTGACAAAAATTTAAGCCGTTGAAATGTTAAATTATGAAAATTATCCCAAAGTAAAAATAAAAAAAAACTGTGATATTTTGTGAAAATATTTCTAATTTTGAATATTTTTTGTAAAAACTATTTTAGTTTTTTTTTTCACAGATGAAAACCAAAACTAAGAATCATTGTTAAAAATATGAGTTATAAGTGATTTCCTTAAACTCAGTGAAATAAATATATTCTTTTTGAGAATACAAAACAAGGTTATTTGGGTATTTATTTTATAAGCAACGGTGATAAATTCATTGAACAATTTTTTTTATTGACTCTGACTGAGCTTGGAAAAGGAAATAAAAAATAAAAATTGAATTTATTCAACTAACTTCTAAAATAACTTTCTATTGCTCAATTTTTTTTCTTTTTCCCTTGAGGTCATTTTGAGCAATAAAAACAAACCTTTTCTAATGTTTTTCTTGTTTTGTTTAAAAAAAAGTAATTTAATTTGATGTTAAGTTTATGTTTTCTGATAGTATTTCGCTTATTCTACCGATTATTCTGCTAGTTTTTCATATTTTCTGTTAAAGAATAATATTATTATCATTTTTTTTAATTGCATAGAACTATTTTTTGCTAATTTTTGAAAAAAGCGGATATTTACTCCTAAAAAAACTTTTTTTTAAATAAAGGCTAAGTCAAACTTTAAAAAAATTCAATTATTTACTGAGATTTTCGTTCCAACGCGTTTTTTTCGAAGCCAAAGAAATCGTTTAGGTGAAAATCTGGAAAACATTTTGCTAAAATTGAAATCATGTTAGGTATATGAATTCTAGACAAATTCAAGGGACAAGACAGAGTTTTATATATATTTTGGATAGTTTATATTGAATTTCAAAAATTGAACTTTTGGAGAGTCAAAATATCGTCATAGGTCGTTAACACGTAAACTCTCAAGCTCGAGAAAAAGGGGGAATTTCCATATAAATTCCCCCTTTTTCTCGAGCTTGGGAGTTTAGGTGTTAAACTTTTAAGAAAATTATATTTCGAGGAGCGGCCGTGGCTGACTGGTTACGGTGTTCGCTTTGTAAGCGAATGGTTCTGGGTTCGATTCCCATCTGCTCCCAACGAGAAAGTTAAGAACACATAAATTTGAAATGATGAATATGAACGAAAAATCAAAGTCGCTCGAGGCGGGGTTCGATCCTCCGTCCTTTGGATTGGTAAGCAAAAATGCTAACCACTAGGCCATGACGACTTGGTGAGCGTGGACTGGAATTAGGAATACTGTTACAGAGAGCGAGTTGTGGCGCTATAACCACGGCAAATATTGTCAAGGGCATTTGTGGAAATACAATGTCCCATCCCAGAGGGTCCCGGAGTACCAAACCTTCTTAGCATGGTGCTCCCAACGAATACAACCAAAAATCTCGGAGCGTATGGTGGTGTGTCCCCACGCTTCTTCCTCCCCTGTCGATTCAGAATTGTGTTGTTGTTCGAACACTCAGTGCTCAAACTCAACCCAATTACGAGTCATCTCTGCGATACGGCTTTACGCAGTAGGCCTGGCCGCTTTAACGCTTGTGATGTTTCAATGCATTCCGATGCAATGGCGCACTACAAATGTTAATAAATGACAAGAAGAGTGCTAGGCGTCATCTAACCTAAGGCACTCTCCAGGATCCCTTCGAAAGATTGGCTGCGCTAGGGTCTGATTAGATTAGATTAGATTAGATAAACTTTTAAGAAAATTATATTTCGAGAATTTATTGATATTTTGAAATTTTTTAAATCTCGCCAATACCGAAAGATTCAAATCATGTTTGTAATGGCCCCACTAGTTTGCCAAATTTATGGTTAAAGATATTTTTGGCAAAATAAAGAATTCAAAAATTTAAAAATTATTATTTTGTGAGCTTATAAAAAGCAAAAACAACAATGAAAAATGTTATAGGAATAGTTTCTAAGTTGAAACTCCTAAACAAACTGTTTTTTTTTTTAATTAATTAATCCTTTTATCTGAAACATTTTAAACAGAGGGTGGTGACAAAAACTTGGTAATATATAAATGAAACGACCTAAAAAAACGTCTAAAAATTAAACTCAATGATGTAGTAAAGATTTTATAGATGTGATTGGTTTGATATCGTGCGTTTTTTTACTGAGAATTTTATTATTCAAATGTCAATAGAAGCGATTTTGCATCATTAGTTTTTTCATGCAATGCTTAATACAATTTTGGGAGCTGGGCATGTTAGTTTTAAAAGTATTTTTTTTCGAAAGACATGGTCAAATTCTAGGGAATCACTTTGTTTAGTTATCAAAAGTAAAATTCAAATATTGAAACTCTGAAACATTATAGGAAAACTTTTAACTACTGCGAATAGTTCTCTCAAGACGTAATTAAACAGAAATATTTGAAGTTATCACAAGCATGTCAATTTCATAATAGTTATTTGACAGCCAACTTATCATATTCGAAAAATACCAACACCTTCGCCACCCTCAACCGGTGTCAAAATAACATTTTCATCATATCATAACGAAGCATGGCATTTACATATTTTAAATTAATTACTGGAAAACTTCCCCGAAGGTCACCCCATTTAATTATCACATGTAATCATAAAGTCACCTTCCAGGCAATCATCAATATTACTTCCAAAAAAAAAACACACACAAACAGTTTCCCCCGTGCCATGCCTTTTCGCAAATGAGGTGGGCCACTTTTATGATTTTATTTGATAATCAGACAAAAAGGTTGTGTCCAGCCACACCCACTTCCCCGAACCCCAATAAAAAACATGCGTGAGCAAGGAAATTAATTAAAATCATAAAACTGACAGCAAATGACCTGTGTCCTAACACTTTTTTCTTTCATTCTTTCGCTTGAACGTCACCCTCCTGGAAGTGTAAATGGTAAATCGTTCGCATTTGTCATTCCAGGAAATTTTCCCAACGTAACGAAAGTAAAAGGGGGTGGGAGGTTGACATATTCTCCCGGCATTATGAGCGACTTGCACCAATAAGAACGCATCGCATTTGATCATTTGCAGCTTTGCCCGGGGATTACAACCGTCGAGCGTTAAATGAGCCCTTAACGTGGAGTTTGAGAGGTTAGGATCAGCGCGATTCTGGAGAGCGAGAGAGTGTTGTTAGTAGGAATGTTAGTCACGCGCATATTTTGGCTTAGTGCAGATCCTGGATAATCCCTGCTTGTGCTGTCAGACCGGCAGGACAGCTTTGGTGACAAATGGTGATGATGATTATGATGAGGAGAACCCTGTTTGAGGGTTGAGCTCATCGTTTTGGAAAATGAGCAGACAAAAAGAAGTCATAAATGTGACGCGTGAGGAAAAATTATGGGAAATGTGTGCTGTGTGTGCGAGCGATGCAGTGTAGTGGTGTAATGTTACGCGATCATTACCACGTCCCAGGGCTTGGTTTAACATGTTCAGTGACAGCATTAGAATGGTCGTAAATTGTATACTGCTGGTAATAGAGGGTAAACCAATTGATTTCACAACTGGGAAATTGAACACATGTGCGCAAATTGGTCAAGTAATCGCTTCATTTTTGAGATATTAACCCTGAATCGCCCATTTTTTCTTGACATTTAATTTTTTACTGATAATTTTGGGCATTTTTTTTTATTCTTAACTTATTTTCATTAGGTCTTCTTAGGTGCCGCGACCAGATTAGGACCTTTTTTTCCAAATGTATAAAGACAAATTATCCATTATGGAAGGAAATCCGGCCTTCAGAAATTCTAAGAATAAAGAGTTGCCAGATCTTCAAAAGATATTGCTTATCATCCAACCAAGTATCACAGCATCTCCTATAGCTTGAAACTCGTTCAATTTGATTTCGCATCTTGAAATGATTTTTAAAATTGTGTTGTTTGAAATTATTTTGTTTTCTTTATTCAAATCACCAGTTTTTAAAATTTAATATCTGCGGACGAAATTTTGCATTATCCTAATCTCAAACGCAAAAGATGTCCGTTTTAGTGTCCTGTTCAAAATATAATTTGGGAATTCAAATTTTAGTAGGTATTTCAAGTTATTAAAAACTAATGCTGCGCTGGATTATCATCAGAATTTTGAGAAATTGCTGCACTTTTTTCATGTAATCTTAGTAATTTCAACGGTCAAAGGCTCATTTTTTCAAAGGTGAATTATTTGAGTATGCAACTAAACCTTTAGAATTTTGAAAAATGAAAAAAGAAGTCAGTCTTTTCATAACTTATTAAAAAGTAATTATTTCATTTTTATTTTTAATAAATTCTGTTTATGTTCTTAAACTTTGTACAATTTTGTTACAAAATTTGACTGAATTAAATTTACTATCAAACGATATGTCCTCATATCCCATTTTTGAAATCTCGACTTTTCCAGGCTTTTCCAGAACCTCAATTAATATGCAGTTCCTTGCCCAAAATAATTAGACCCGTTTTTTTGGCGATTAGGGTGCTCCTATCTGAAGTAGGGCGGTCCAAAAAAACATTGAGTAAAAAACAAGAAAACCACTCCTCTGTCAGACATTTAACAAATTACCCAAAATTGATCATCATATACTTAAACTAGATTTCACAAATTAAATTTTTTTTTCTTATTTTGAGTGAGTTTTCAAATTTTTAACTGACATTGCACAGTGGTCCAGATCGCAAAATGAAGTGGAAAATGAATTTTCCGAAAAATGGCGATGTTTTGGAGCTTTACTGTTTTCAGAAGAGTTGTTGCAAATAAAAAGGGACAACTTTTGGTTTGATTGAAAATAGGGTGGTTCACGATTAGGGTGATTTTGAAAATCTAACTTTTTAGGAATATTGTTGGGATTTTTTTTTTCGTCTTCCAAAAAGTTGTTGGAATTGCCAATTCAAGCAACTTTGTCGAAAACACCAACATTTTATTTCGTAATCTACGCCTTCTACGACCAAATTTATAGAAAACATTTGAGCAAACCTTCAAAAATCATTTTTTTAACGTGGTAATTCAGGGTTAAGTTTTTGAGAAAAGTGTTGTTCGAAGCACTTTTAGAGCTCTAAAAAACAAACATTTTTATTATTTGACAAATCAATTTGGACTTAGGGATGAAAAGTAACAGTCATTTTAAGGTAAAAAAGATGCAGTTTTAAAACATAAATATCTCGAAAAGGTGCAGGCCAAATTTCAAGCGCCAGGTTGAATTTGAAAGAGGAGATCCAGCACTACAAACGCTGAAAAAATCTCAGAGGTGTTTTTCTTTAACGGTACACATCAACCAGAGCTTTTGCACCCAGATTTTTGTTACAGACATTTTAGTATCTTCAAAACTACAGGTACTATCGAAATATGTTTGTATTCATCCCCTAAAGTACTGTCCTCTAAGTAATTTACAACAAAGTTTGATTAATTTTACAATCCTGTTATTGCAGGATTGGGTCCGTAAGTTTGACAATTTTGGAATAAGAATACAACGACTTCCTTCGTTGCTGTGCACCCTTTTCATTTGAATCTTCATTTGAAAAAGTCAAATTTTCAATGGAAAATCATATGGGACCACCCTAACGAAAGTCGAAAATTGTCCATATATATGTTTTTTTGTGTAATTTTGCCCGCTGAATCTGAATCTGCCCTCAGAATTGAGCCAAAGTTTCAAAAAATCGACTTGTCAAATAATAAAAAAGTTTGTTTTCTGTTCTCTTCTGAAGACACCAAAGCTCCAAAACATCGCCATTTTTCGGAAAATCCATATTCCACTTAATTTTGCGATCTGGACCACTGTGCATTGAAAAACATAACTCAAAAATTGATATTGTATGCTTCAATGATTTGAATAAATTTCACAATTGGCTCATCCAATCAATTGAATCCATCAAAAGTCTCGCACATTTTTGTTTAGCCTTTTGAACTCACCAGTACAATCCAATTGCAATAACCCTCGGGGGGAATTGGATCAACCACCGCAAAAATTCCGCAACTTCAAAGCGACCAGCGTCTAATTCCTGTGTGAACGATCCCTGAGTAGCTGCCACCACCAGGAATTTATCCGCCGAGGCACGCGATTGCCACCACCGAAATCTCCGATCCCAGCCAAAGCCGCTCAAAACTATTATCACCACCAGCAAAAGTGGTGCGGTGCCTAACTTCAGGGGTGATCCAAAAAGCTGGAAAAAAAATCACTTCACAAACCCCTTTTTCCAATTCTAAATAATAGTAGAGAGTGAGAGAGCACTTGCAAAACACACCCGCTAAGCCTTAATTCTATTTTCAATTTCAATAAACCATAAATTCCTGGAATGGTGGCTTGGCTTGCAGCGGGAAGGAAGAGTGGCGTGGAGTGTGTCCTGGGTGGAATTTTCTATGGTTTTTGGCCATCACCACCCGGGGGTAGCGCAGCGCAAAACCGAGCGCGGAATTTCAATCTCTGGCGCTGAACCACGGCGCGCAATAATTTTATGTTTTCATTCAAATACACCCTTCTACAGGGTTGGGATCCCATGCTGCTGTCGATATGTTTTTCTCGGGAAAATGCTTCTGCTATGTTTGGTGCACCATTTTCACCGTAAAATGAAGTGAGTTGGTGGCTTTTTCTATTTAAAATCATGGCTGAACAAAAATTTAAACAGTTTTGTGAAACATTAAATAATTCTTCAAAATTTCTTATTTCTTTCTTTCCATTCAGGAAAATATCATTTGATTTTATTTGACACAAATTATTTAAGGTCACACCATTCTACAGTGAAATAGAGATGCTTTCTATTTTTCATCCGACTGTAAAATATATATTCATTGCATCTCGCAGCACGGATTTTTCGACGACCCCTGCCTTGCTCTTTACAGCAGTGTGGAACTGACTCTCAATCAAGCCCTTGACGCTACGCCACGGAAGGGACATAAGCGCTCAACGAACAGCACGAGTCCCGAAAATCCTCAACTCCGTAAGCTTCCACAGTAATAGCAAAATCCTTTGGCCAAGTTGCACCCCTTGCCTTTGCAACCCCTTGAAGTTCTCGCGTTCTTATTTGCTTAGGGTGAAAAACAGATAGATTTTTTTTTTCATCTGTTGTTTTGGGGTGAAGGGTAAAAATCGGGCACCCGAGACGAAAACTGGAAATGAAAACGTCGAATAAATACATAATCTTGGTAATGCGATAATTCATCAAAATATAGCGCGACTCTGATAGCCGTTAAATTACTTCTTCGTTGTTGACGTGACATGGTCTCTCTGGGTCTTTATTGGTGTGAGGATGATGTCCTGCCGGGAGTGGTGATTGAATGAGTGAGTCACGTTGGATTTCCGGAGACGTGCGTAAATGATTTTGATGATTGGATGGGTGCTTAAATTTTATTGAAATTATTTGTTATAAAATTTTCTACTAAATTTATTATTTTTGATGAAAACATAAATTTGCTATAATAATTATAAACGTTCTAAAATAAACTTTTTTGGAAATTTTTTGAATATAAACGTACTGGACATTCAGGTTTTAATTTCTGAATAGGACGTTGAAAATTTAGAAAAGGCAATAACTTTAACCCCAATACATGACCTAACAAAATTTTATACACGCTGTAGAAAATGTTAGTCTTCATTCAAAAAATTAGAAAATATTTTTTTCGTAAAGATCGAAAAATTTTACGAATGTTTTATGTTTTAACATTGAAAATCGGACCATTAGTTGGTGAGATATCGACATTAGAAAATGGAAGTTTTTTTTTAGAAGACTTAGAAAACTTAAATTTTCCTGTTTCCTTTTGTTTATGCCGCTGTATCTCAGCAACCAGAGGTCCAATCTTCAATGTCTCTTAGACAACTTTATAGCAAATTTTCTGAACTTTTCAAAATAAATATTTTTAGAAATGGTCACTCATGGTCTACATCTTGAAAACAGAGCCCTTTATCAAAAAATCTGTAAAGTACTTTTCGATTGCAAATTCAATTTTAAATAAAACAAATTAGGTCAAATTTTGTATTATATGAGGGTAATTCTCCGCCAACTCACACAGCAGTTGCCCCGACCCCTCTTCGATTTGCGTGAAATTTTGTCCTTAGGGGTAACTTTTGTCCCTGATCATGAATCCGAGGTCCGTTTTTTGATATCTCGTGACGGAGGGGCGGTACGACCCCTTCCAGTTTTGAACATACGAAAAAAGAGGTGTTTTTCCATAATTTGCAGCCTGAAATGGTGATGAGATAGAAATTTGGTGTCAAAGGGACTTTAATGTAAAATTAGATGGCGTACTCAGAATTCCGAAAAAACGTATTTTTCATCGAAAAAAACACTAAAAAGTTCTCCCATTTTCCGTTACTCGACTGTAAAAAATTTTGGAACATGTAATTTTATGGGAAATTGAATGTACTTTTTGAATCTATATTGACCCAGAAGGGTCATTTTTTCATTTAGAACAAAATTTTTCATTTTAAAATTTCGTGTTTTTCTAACTTTTCAGGGTTATTTTTTAGAGTGTAACAATGTTCTACAAAGTTGAAGAGCAGACAATTACAAAAAAATTTATATATAGACATAAGGGGTTTGCTTATAAACATCACGAGTTATCGCGATTTTACGAAAAAAAGTTTTGAAAAAGTTACTTTTTGCGTTTCTCTTTATATCGTCGTCCGTGTCTGTCGCGGGTGACCATGAACGGCCATGATCAACGACGACCAACTTTTTCAAAACTTTTTTTCGTAAAATCGCGATAACTCGTGATGTTTATAAGCAAACCCCTTATGTCTATATATCATTTTTTTGTAATTATCTGCTCTACAACTTTGTGGATCATTGTAACACTCTAAAAAATAACTCTGCAAAGTTAGAAAAAACAAGAAATTTTAAAATGGAAAAAAAATATTCTAAATGAAAAAATGACCCTTCTGTATCAATGTAGATTCGAAAAGTACATTAAATTTCCCATAAAATGACATGTTCCAAAAAATTTTACAGTCGAATAACGGAAAATAGGAAAATTTTTAAAACTTTTTTAGTGTTTTTTTCGATGAAAAATACGTTTTTTCGGAATTCGGAATACGCCATCAAATCGGGCGTCTAATTTTACATAAAAGTCCCTTTGACACCAAATTTCTATCTCATCACCGTTTCAGGCTGCAAATTATTGAAAAACACCTCTTTTTCGCATGTTCAAAAATGGAAGGCCCCTCCGTCACGAGATATCAAAAAACGGACCTCGGATTCATGATCAGGGACAAAAGTTACCCCTAAGGACAAAGTTTCACGCAAATCGAAGGTCGTGGCAACTTTTCCCGATTTTGTGTGAGTTGGTAGAGAAATTCTGTTTTTTTTTAAAAAATCACTATTTTATTTCAAAAAATCATAACTCGGCGGCATTTTCGGAAATTGAGTTTTTGTGAAAAAAATGTTAATTGAAAAATTGGCAATTTTTTTCCGTGTACCTATTTTTTTCTTAATAGTCCTCAACAATACCTACAACTTTGCCGAAGACATCAAATTGAACAGAAAATTCTTTCACAAGCTACAGATTTTCGAATATTTACGTACCCTTTTTGTATGGACAGCTGCCAAAATTGTATGGAGACTTGTATGGGTGAACCAATGACACAAAATAGCTACTTTGGTCATAGGGAAAGCCCCCACAAAGTTTAAGCCAAATCAAAAAATACAAAAAATAAAAATGGCCAAAATCGGTCGATTTCGAAGAGAATTGCTCTAATATTACATAAAACATGTGTAAAATTGTGATCCTGATGAATACTTATTAAAAAAACGTTACTTAATCCACCCTTAGGTGGTTGGTGCCTTCCTCACATTTAGAGGGTAATGCTATCCCAAATAGATACAAAAGGGCGGACCTTTCAGTGTTCTATCAACTTGATTCATTATTCATACCATCAGATTGGGTAGTCAGATCTTCATAATTCAGGGCTCTTATGTGCTTATAACTTTTGATAGGGTTGTCAGATCTGCAATCTATTGAACTCATTGAAAAGGTATTTTGATTATCTATCCAACGACAAGTCGCATGATAGATCCGGACAACGTTTTCATCAAAATATCTGAGATCCAGCCTGAAAAAAGTTCATAAATAACACTTAAGTGCGTATGACTTTTGATAGGGTTGTCAGATCTGCAATCTTTTGAACTCGTTGCAAAGGGCTTTTAATTACCTATCCAACGACAGGTTGCATGAGAGATCCGGTCAACGTTTTCATCGAAATATTCGAGATCCGGCCTCCAAAAAGTGCATAAATAACACTTAAGTGCTTATAACTTTTGATAGGGTTGTCAGATCTTAAATGTTGTTGACGCGTTGGAAAGGTCTTTACCTTTCTAAAAATGTATAGCATGACGGGGTTTTTTTTTACAAAAACCACCCTTTTTACAATCTTCCGAACTTTTGTTAAAATCGTTTTTTTAGCATAACTTTTGAAGTACTTTACTAAACTTCATAATTTTCAATAGGGACTTATGGGACCCCAAGACAAATCGAATGAGACCAAAACGGTCCAAATCGGTTAAGCCAGTGCTGAGATAATCGAGTGCATATTTGTTGGTGCACAGACCCACATCCCTACACACACACACACATACACACACACACACACACACACACACACACACACACACACACACACACACACACAGACATTTGCTCAGAATTTGATTCTGAGTCGATAGGTATACGTGAAGGTGGGTCTAGGAGGTCAAATTAAGAAGTTCGTTTTCTGAGTGATTTTATAGCCTTTCCTCAGTAAGGTAAGGAAGGCAAAACTGATGAAAATTCATCATTTTCTGAGGTAAAATTAATCAATTTTTTTGACACAAAATCTGTCACCATTTTCTGATGATTTCAGTTGTTTTGCAATCATTAGTTTTCAGAAAATGTAAGATTTGGTGAAAACAAAACTTTAGCGAGAAAAAAAATGTGCGGTACCAAACCTCGAAATCTTCAAAAGATTTTTAAATCAATCCAAACATTCTAAAAATGATTCAAAACGCAGGGGAATGCATTTTAAATTGATTTCATATAATTGCAGTTAAATTTCCATTAAAATTATGAAGTTTTTTGAAAAAAAATTTTTTTTGCCCCCTGATTTTTCGGCCAGACTTTGAAGAAAAAAAAACTTGGAAATATTACATCTGAGAAGGGGTACATCTTTTATGTCAGAAAAATGTGTAATTTTACCTCTGAAAATGTGTAATTTTACCACTATTCTGGTGTAATGTCGCTTTTTCAGTCTAAATTGAGGTAAAATTACATCATAAAAGCGGTGATATTCAACCTTCCAAAATTTACACATTTTTTTACTGTGTACCGTAAATTTAAATTTTTATTTATTTGCCGGAAGTACACTACCATTTAATTCTGTCCCAAATTTATCATTACTTGACTAAATTGAAGTGTTTACTGTTTCCAATAAATTTCTAATAAAAAATAGTTTTGTATCAAGCCACGTGTCTCCGAAAAACGTTATCTCGCGCCTGTTATATAAGCCAGTGCAGTGCTGGAACGTACCGGTGTGTTCTCCGTTCGCCCATCATGTTCGTTGAAACGAACACACACACATCCTGTCAATTATCATATTTCTAGCTCCTGACAGCAGAGCCTGCGGCCGCCCCACAGACACCAGTCTTGGGCTACTAGATGTGCGATGACAGCACCATACCTGAGATGGAGGTACCTGCTGCACACAGGACGTGACAAAGAGTGCATAATTAGACAACACCTTGCCTTTGTCGGTTGGAGTAGGAGGCTTGTCCTGGTATCTCACCGTTGTTGTGTCAAACATTGTCTCCGAAGAACGGGTCTTCCAGGGTTTTAGAGGGAAGGTTAGATATTTTGAAATTTTTTGTCCAATTCAATTCAAACTTCTCACTTAAAAAAAGACAATATTTTTCGAAATAATATGAGGTAAAACAAAACTATTCCTACCTTCACACTAATCAACCTTGACCGCAGCAGGCCGTTTGGGCTCGTGTGTCGCCAGAACCACGTCGCACACGCCAGCTTCGATGACATTGAAGGGCCCGGCGTCGGGCTCCGATGCATACTAATGTGTGTTCTGGGGTGTTGACACTGATGGGCCTCACGGCTCAATCTGGAAGTTTCCAACTTCCGTTCGGTTGTCAACCAGAGAGGTGTCGGAACAGCTGTACCGAGGTTGTCAATCATCGATCGCATCGCGATTTGTTCGTCCAGCTTGAATCCATCGCTAATAAACCATTCGGCTTCCAAGGGAAGGGAAATTTCACGGAAATTGCCTTTTATGGAACCTCTTTCGAGCTTCCAATCGATTCTGACAACCTAAAAAAACAATTAATCAAACCGGATCGGCTTTTCAGCTTTGATCCCGCTGGGGCCTTTTTATGTTCGATAGTCGCGGCCGACCCCTTCCGTGACGATCAAGACATCATAAAATGCCCAACCGGCAATAAATCCAGAAGTCGTGATTAGTTCCTTTTATTCGGGCGCGCCCGGGTTTGATCATTATGTGGCAGCACGGTGTGCCATTGGCGGTTGTTCTGGGAAGAATTGGACGGCTTTTGTTCCGTCCCGAAAGCCGCCTTTGTTCGAGCTGGATTGGACACGTTCCGGAGTATTTTTTTTTTTTTTTGAGGTTGTTAGCGGCATAATTGAATCGTTATGAAAGTTGTGGAGAAAGTAAAAGGGTTTTAAAGAAGAAATTTGATATTTTTATTGGAGCAATTGAAATCTTATTTAAAACGAACTGTTTTGACTATGAAATCGAAAAAATGTATATTAATTGTTTTTATATAAGTTTGCTCTAAACTAAAAAGAAATTCATTTAGGATAATGTCAATTCAGCAAATATTGATCAATAGTATTCCCAGCCAGCAGAAGAATCTTATCCGGCGTCGTCGGTGCCCCAAGTGGAATCCACACATCCGGCAACCCAGCGTCCTTCCGGGCCGATCGCAGTGCATTCCTCAGTGCAAACAACACCACAACCGTCGTATTGAACGGCGGTTCAGCCGTTGCCTTGGACCTCAGCACTCCCAACGGGTTCGAACTTCCGCGAAGAAAGTTGATTCGAAAATCCACAGGAATATCCTTCGCCCCCGGTGGTTTGTAGTTCGCGGACCGATTCGTCAGCAAGGCACCGTTTTTGACGTCGTAAACCAGTGCTTCGGTGAGGTAATATCCGATGCCCATGACCAAAGCTCCCTCGATTTGTCCCACGTCGATTCCTGGGCTCAAGCTTTCTCCAACGTCCTCTAGAATGTCGTACCGCAGCACCTGAACGTTCCCGGTGAGGATGTCTACCTCGATTTCGGCGCAACCCAGTGCTGGAATCAGGTATTCCGGAATGTCCAACTGGCTGAAGGCAGCCTCCGCACAGAGATCGATGTGTTTGGCGTAGGACTTTTGAACAATCGTCTCCCATGTGGCATTTGGGTTATCTTTACGGATGGGCTTCATACGATCTAGCAGCATTTCGCAAGCTTTTTTAACAGCCTGAAAGAAAACAATATTTAAGTGAAACACAACCTGAAATGTTCTGATATCTTACGTAGCTGACGGCTTCACTCGTGACGCTACCACCCGTCCCAAACGAGTTCGGCGACGTAAAGCTGACCGACGGCTTCACGCTGACCTTCTCCAGAGGAATCCCCAAAACAAAAGCCGTGACCTGCGCCACCTTTGTGTTTATACCTTGTCCCATTTCGATGCCACCATGGGTTACCGATACGGTTCCATCACCGTAGAAGATCGACACAATTGCGTTCAAAGTGCCAAGAAATTCAGTGAGGAACTGCGCCGGAACGATCGCGATGCCACGTTTCTTCCAGCGATTTGAGGCATTGAAGTCTTCGATGGCACGCTTTCGACTATCATATTCGACGTCCTTGCGGAATTGTGGAAGAAGTTGGTGCATTTTGTGGTCCTTCTGAAGGTTGATCATTCGAACTTCTAGTGGACAGAGTCCCGTTTCATGAGCGATGTGTTCCATGATGTTCTCGATCATGGCTATTGCTTCGGTGGAACCTGGAGCCCGACACCAAGTATTGGTGGGAGCATCCGTTTTCACCGACTTTCCGGTGTTCTTCCAGCCTTTGGAATCATAACAACTGGCAAAGAATCGATAGATGAGGTACTCGATGGTATCGTTGATTGAGTTGCCGTAGTCCTGGATGAAATCATTTTCCAATTTGATAATCTTTCCATTTTGATTCACTTCAACGTTGTAATCCGCGATGTTCCCGATGCGCTTCCCGATCATGGCCATGTTGGTCTCCATGGGAAGGACCAACCTCACTGTACGACGACTGAGATGAGCTGCCAGAGCACAAGCACAAGCCACTTGTGTAGCCCGTAGGGCCTTACCGCCGTAACTCCCACCCAGGCGACGAACTCGTACATTGATACTGTTCATCGGGATCTGCAACGAGTCAGCGATCGCTATCTGGACCAAATCCATCCACTGAGTTGAGGAATACACGTCCAATCCGTCCTCCAAGGGGACGCAAATGCAAGTCTGGGTTTCCATATGGTAGTGATACTGACCGGCGAGCTCTAATCTTCCTTTGACAGACTTAGTGGCAGACAACTCCCCACTCTTCTTGGTAGCACTCTCAACAAATCGATCTCGATTATCATTATCCATAATCATCTTCACCGTCGCGTACACCGGCCTATCGCTGACCTTCTCGTAGCTTATACGAACCAATTTGGCCGCTTTCTGCGCCAGCTCGAACGTGTCAGCCAATATTATCCCAACGGCTTGTCCGTGGAACAGTACTTCACCGCTGCAGAAGATTTCTTCCACCTCGAACAGCTGCAGCTTGGCCGTAGCAAAGTTATTGACGCCCGGAATATCCTTCGCCGAATAGAATAACTCAACTCCGGGCAATTTCAGTGCCTCCGCCGCATCTAAACCAACAATTTTCGAGTGCACCTCGGTGGCTAGTACGAACGCAGCGAACAGCTCGCCAGGTTGCGGAGCAAGATCGTTGATGAACTGCGCCTCGCCGGTCGTCTGCGGCAGCGCTTCGATCTTGGGCACGTACTTCGTGAGCGGCCAGTTCTTCTCGATCGTGTCGAAGCTCTGCTTTCCCGAGGAAAGGGGACGTTGCAGCATTGGTCCACCCGACTTGTACGCTGGACGCAGTGGGAATCGACCGTCTTCCGGGACGATCGAAAGGACGAATTTGTAGAACAGCGAGACGGCTAGGTTTTTGCGATACTCGATGGAGGTGTCCGGTAGGACCCAGTCGGGGTCCAGTTCGTTGGCCAGTGTGCCCAAGGCGGCTTGAAGGGTGTTGTTGTCGAAAAGGTTCTTGCCGATCAGGAGGTTTTCCGTGGCGACAGCGTGGGTGAACTGTTAGAAAAATCAACAATTATTCAACAATTACGATTTGAATCAAAGATTACCTTTGGATTAATTCCCCCGAAGCAAATCCTGGCCGATTCAACGCGATCCTTGCTGGCATTAAATTTAATCAAAAATGCTCCATTCACATAGGCGCGAGCATTCTGCACGGTTGCCATCACTTTGAACGACTTGAAAACAAACACGGACGGATCCAGCGCAGGAAGTGCCACATTTTTGATCACCTTCTTGGTCATGTTGGTTTCTATGAAATCTTGCACGTTAACGCTGAACGATTCCTCGTTTGATTCAGCTTGAAAAGAAAAAAATAAGTTACTAATCAAATTACAAAGATTGTTAAAATTACCGATCGTTACAGTAGCTCCAATGGCATCCAAAACGAGAAAGCAATCTGAAGGAAACTTATTGTGTTTATTCTTGATCATGAGATTCCCAGCTATTGTTCCAATATTCCGCACAGTTGTGTTGGCAACCTTGCCGATATGATCAGCCAAATCTGCACAATAGCTGAATTTACTGTTTCTATTTGCGGTAGTTTTGAGAATGGTTATGAACTCAGCTAGCGAAACATTCGCGCCAATAGTCAACTTCTCATCCAGAGCAAATGTATGCAGATCGTAAACAGAGTTGACATCGATGAAAACTTGAAGTTGATCGCTTCTACGGAAGAGTCCTAAAAAGAGGTTGCATTGTAATTATAAGTCCAGGCCAAATAAAAAAATGCTCTGATCAGAAAGTATATGAGATTTTCCAAAAGAGTACTCAAAATTGGCCCTCCAGCCCAAATTTCAGCCCATTTGGTTGATTTTTGCGCAATTTTTGGCCGTCGTACCTTCCCAGTAACGACGTTCTAGCAGGATTCGTACAGAGTTCTCACAGAGCTGGATATTCTTACAGCATTCTAACAGAAATGTTCTACCGTTCTAACAGGATTCTGGCAGAACCAGTTCTGCTAGAAAATTTCGTGACTGGGTTGCTACGCCACCGGCGCTATTTGAAATTCAGCCCAGTAAGAATTTGCCAGACTTTGAAGGCCTTACATACCAAAAGGTGCGCAAAGATCTGGCGATCTGGCCTACAGGCCACTGATAAAGATCCTTCAAAAGATGCGCCGACAATTGGTGAGTGCCTCGAAATACTTGTCACAATTGAGTGTCCCGATTGCAGAGACATCTATGTCGTAAAAATCTAATTGTGTAATGACGCATCTTTTGAAGGATCTTTAGCCACTGATGTTGATTATAATCGTATTAGTGGCAAATATGCCTAAAAAAGTTGCATTTCCGAAAAAAAAATACATTTTCGGGTTAAATCCCATTAAAGCTTGTTCCCGCTATCGGCAAGCAAGATTTCAACCAAATGGACAGAAAATTGGACTGGAGGCCCAATTTTGAGTACACACTTAGAATGTTTTGCCGAACTTCGGCAGATTTCTGCCGAAATCAGAACAATTTTTCGCTCGGAAGAAATAAAAGCCGCGACTCGGTAGATTATGACACATTTTGCCGAATGCTCAGCGAAAACTGACAGTTAATTTTCCTAAGTTGTGCATTTTTCTGCCAAAATAATCATTTGTGCTGTTTTCGACAAGCTTCTGCCGGACTCGAAAATCAAAAATTAGTGCGTACTCTTTCGGGATATTTCATATATACCTTTCGATCTGAGCAACTTATTTTATTTTGACCTGGGCTAGTAATTATGCGTAACAAAAGTATCTATAAAAACGCACCGTGAGCAGTGTTGCCAGCAACCAACATATACGGTCTATTGCCAATCTGATTGAAAATGGTAAATATTTCGCTCACGTTGCACACCTTGTGCCATTCTCTTTGATCCGCAAAGATCATTCGAATCGGTTGTTGGGCTTCACCAGCAGTTGGGCAACTTCCAGCGCATACTTGTCCAGACTTTGGACAGACCTTGCCCAGATCTTCAATGTCTCGACAAGCGTCCAGCAGCGTCTCACTTGCATCAACAGCCAACGATTTGAACGCATCCAGAATCGATCGGTATCCGGTACACCGGCAGATATTCCCTCCGAAGGAATCCTCCACTTCTGCCATCGTCACTCGACCCTCCTTGGCCTCCAACAAGCTGTACATGCTCATGACCATTCCCGGAGTGCAGTAACCACACTGAGTCCCGTTGAAGTGGGCCAACCTCAGCTGAGCCGGATGGTATCCGTCCGCCTTGTTGCCGAGTCCCTCGACCGTCAGAATGTCCAGACCGTGGCAAGCCAACACCGACAGAAGGCACTACAAAAAAAAAATACACTTTTAAATTTCTCAAATCTAAGCTTCAAAATGCACAATATTACAGAATTGACAGCCAACGTGGTCCGCTTCTTGGTCACCGGATGCGGGCCGGACACGTTGACCACGCATGCTCCGCAACCTCCCTCCAGGCACATGAACTTGGTACCCGTGAGGTGGGCATGCTGACGAATGAACGTGTTCAGCGAGGTGTCCACGGGAATGGTGCTTGAGTTGACTGCAGTTTGTGGTGTTTGCCACAAAAAAAAAATGTTATGGTTTTCACTTCTTCTACTGTACTATGCACTCACCTTCAAATGTCTTTTTGTTTATAGTGAAAGTAACTTTTTCAATGGGGCTAAAATTAGTTCAAGATTGTCAGAGCTTGATAAGTAAAATTTTACTGCCTTTCACTACTAACCTCTGAGCTTCTGGAGATGCCCAAATGTATGATCCCAACGATGAAAACATGTTACTTTTTAAATACCAAACACTTTAAGCTATTCAATATTCAATTGCTTAAGCGTACACAACAACCAAGGAATTTGTTGTCTTCTTATTCCAATCCTGAAAAAATGTGATTATAAAAAAATACAAATTTAGTTGTAAATGTTTATGGAAATTGTAGCTTAGGGAATGAATAAAAAAATATATCGATAATTCCCGTAGTTTTGAAGATACTAAAATGTCTTTAACAAAAATCTGAGTGCAAAAATTCTGGTTGATGTGCACCGTTAAGCTTCGATTATTGCTAGCGACTTTCCACACTGACCACTCACTACTGAATGAGATTTACTAGTGCCACACAAACTTTTCGCAGGTACCATGCCCTACCATAACCATCGAAATGTTTTGCAAACTTAGGCACTTCTTGTGGTGACTTGATTTTTTTTTTTTTTTTTTGAATTAAATATACTTTATTGAATCTTTCTTATAATGATTACATTTGGTTTACATAATAAGTGGTCAGCTGTGGCTCTTCAGCTTTAGTTTGCTTTTCGTGATTTAAACACTGTTCATTTTCATAACTTTAAAAGTATATGATTTATCATTTTTGTAACACTAGGTACAATGAGGAAAAAAAAAATTTAAGAAAACATAACCTAACCTAAAACTAACTTAAACTTACAATAAACTAAACCAATCCTTGAATCAAGGGGTATTCAGAAATAGCACATTTTTCCCTGAATTTCAAACATTTTTCTTGAATCTTCTGATCCAACATTTTTACTTCTGCTAATCCATGAACCTCACTTGATCTTGTCCAGCCAGGAACATTCAAAACCATTTTGAGTACCTTGTTTTGGACACGCTGGAGCTTCAATTTATGAGTTCTAGCGCAACACTCCCAAACAGGTACTGCATACTCAATAACGGGGTAAATTATTTGTTTGTAAACTGCTAGCTTATTTTTCAAAGATAGCTTTGATTTTCTGTTAATTAAAGGGTACAAGCACCTGATGAGAATGCTGCACTTGTTCAATATTTTGTCTACATGCTGCCGAAACAAAAGTTTCGAGTCAAGTATGAGACCTAAGTAGACAACTTCCTTTGACCAGGGTATCGAAACATCATTCATTTTAATCAAAACATCATCCTTTGGGGCAAATCTGGCCGATTTGGAAAGTGGAAAAATGATGGTTTGAGTTTTGGCTGCATTTATGCGAATTTTCCAATCGCCAAAGTATTCGGAAAGAACGTCAAGACCTTTCTGAAGACGGCCAACTAAATATCTGGTTATTTTACCCTTATAAATAACGGCAGTGTCATCAGCAAAAAGTGACAACACACCATTACCAGGAAGAGTAGGCAAATCAGATGTAAAAATATTGTACAGAAGTGGGCCAAGAATACTTCCTTGGGGAACCCCAGCATCAATGTTGAATAATCCAGAAGCAATCCCATTCAGAAAAACCCTGAACGATCTCTCCGAAAGATAGTGCTGGATAATTTTGATAAGATACATTGGAAAACCGTACAAATACAGTTTATGTATCAAACCATCATGCCAAACATTGTCAAAAGCCTTCTCAACATCCAACAAAGCCATAGCAGTTGATTTAGACTCAAGCTTATTCTGCTTGATGATTTTAGTTACTCTCGTAAGCTGATGAGCAGTATTATGTCCCTTTCGGAAGCCAAACTGCTCGTTCAAAATTATATTATTATCGTTGGTAAAATCCAAAAGCCTTGAATAGATGACCTTCTCAAAGAGTTTGGACAGACTACTCAAAAGACTAATGGGACGATAACTTGTTGGCGATGTTGGATCTTTTTGAGGCTTCAAAATTGGTATGACTTTGCCCAGTTTCCAATTGGTGGGGAAGTAACCAAGTTGCAAACATTTATTGAAAATATTGGCTAGATGTTGAAAGAACTGATCACTCTGTTTTTTCAACACTAGATTAAAAATGTTATCAAAGCCTGGAGCTTTCATATTTTTCATTTGTTTTACTGCAACTTTGACTTCCTCACCAGAAACATGAGAATCTGCAGGAAATTCAAAGGTAGAGTTATTAATTGTTGAAATACTATTGGCAACTGATGTTTCTTTACGGCTGGTCATGGAAGCGCCAAGATTATGAGAACTAACAAAATGAAGCCCAAGTGCATTTGCCTTTTCCTCGGATGTAATCAAAGGAGAATCCTCAACAATAAGAGGAGGAATAGGCTTTGGTTTGTTTTTAAGAACTTTTGAAAGTTTCCAAAATGGTTTTGAATAATTCCCAAGCTGGCTTACATGTTTTGAAAATTCTTGATTTCTGATATTGTCAAGTCGGTCTTGTATGATTTTGTTCAAATTGTTCACTGAAATCTTTTTGTCATAGTCCCCAGTCCGTTGATATTGTCTCCTATAAACATTCCTAAGTCTTATCAAGTGTTTAGTATCTACGTCAATATCAGTTACCTTAAAATTAACAGGAACCTCCCGAACGTTGGCAGCCTCTGCTTGGTTGATAGCCTGCTGGATCACCTCCAGCGAACGATCAATATCGGCAGAAGTTTCAGGGTGTTGATCATAGTCGATGTTGCTGTCGACCACTTGCTGAAACTGCTGCCAGTCAACGTTGTGGTAATCTTTCCGGGTTGGTTGCCGCTGCGGAGTAACGGATGCTCCAACCTCCACAACCACCGGATAGTGATCAGAACTCAACTCTTCAAACACCTCAGGATGAGCCACGTTCTCAGCCATATTGGTGATGAAGAAATCGATGATTGAGTGATTCCCAGACCGAGCCACCCTCGTTGGACGATCCGGACTCACAACGTTGTAGTATCCGTTTTGCAGATCGTTGTGCAGAATCACTCCGTTCCGATTCCTCCTGCTGTTGCCCCAAACTTCATGCTTCGCGTTGAGGTCACCAGCGATGATGTACTTTGCGCTCCGCCGTGTCAGCTTCTGGATATCGCTCTTCAGTTTTGCTGCTGAACCATCTCTGGAATTCACCTGACGTGGGCAGTATGCAGCAATGAAGAGTACTGGGCCAACCGAAGTGGGAATTTCCACCCCAACGGCCTCGATGATGTCCAGCTTGAAGTGTGGCAGCCGGCGTGGCTTGAGATCACGATGAACAGCGACAAGCACACCTCCTCCTCCAGAGGTGGTCCTGTCGAGCTGCGTCGCGATCTTGTAGTTTTGCAGATAAACTTTTTCACCGGGCTTCAGATGAGTTTCCGTGATGGCAGCTACGTCGATCTCCTTCTCGCGAAGAAAATCCACCAGCTCTAAGTTCTTCCTCCTAATGGAGCAAGCGTTCCAATTCAGCAGCTTGAGGGACCTACGATCCATACTGGATGACGAACGAGGTCAGCACTTCAATCTGCTGGGTCTTGGTTTTGCATCCACGCAGTGCAGCGGACATCTGTTTGAAAATATTGAGGAGTTCGGTTGAGGTGTAAAGATCGTTACCATTTTCCTCAACTGCTGGTTCTTGGGTTGGTCTTGGCTCCTGGCTGAAGCCCGGTGGTGGCGGTCTCGGCTCCTGGCTGGAACCCGGCCGTGGATGATTCATCTCAGCTCTCTTCCTGGGATCCAACGGCAACGGTGCCAAGTTCGGGACCTGGCGTCGCGGCTGAAGAGGTGGAAAGTTTTGCTCCACCAGGGCTGGAGGAGTTCTACGACGCTGAGGCTGATTCTTCGTCGATGCTTGCTGCCGAATTTTCACGAACTCAGCTCTCTTGGGGCACTTTCGGTCGGTTGACGAGTGCTCACCGTTGCAGTTGAGGCACTTAACCAGCGAATCTTGGATGCACTGGGATGTGATGTGCGCATCGGTACCACATTTGGCGCAACGACGCTTTAGGTGGC
The DNA here is from genome assembly GCF_016801865.2 of Culex pipiens pallens. Classification (NCBI taxonomy): domain Eukaryota; kingdom Metazoa; phylum Arthropoda; class Insecta; order Diptera; family Culicidae; genus Culex; species Culex pipiens. The sequence continues at coordinate 192,441,844 of NC_068938.1, read as the reverse complement.
AGTTCTTACCTCCGTGCCCGAAACCCAGGCAGTTGAAGCATTGTGTGACGTCACGGTGCACTGGTCGGTATCGCTCCCACGACACGATAATGTTGAAAACCGCTCGGATTGCCTTCAGCTCAGGAAGCGTCGTCGATCCCTTAGCCAAATGCAGCAGGTAGAGCTGGTCACGGTACTTGATGTCTTTGTTGCGTCGGCTCATTTTGTGCACGGCCAACACATCCAGTTTCAAAACTTTTAGCTCGGCAGCTAATTCCTCCACTGGCATGTCGTACAGACCTCTGACGACGATTTTGTACGGCTTATCCATGGCGACATCATGGGTAAAGTACTCCGCCTCGTTTTCGGTCAAGTAATCCTTGACCAGTTGATAGTGCTGCCTGGATTGCACCAGTACCTTAAATCCGTCCTGACACAGACGAATGTTGCCTTGGACTTTCCCAGACTTGATGAGTTCAACCAGCCCCGCTCGAAAGTCGATCGTTGCTGCTGATTGTCGCACATAAAAAGGAGGCAGTTTCTCCTTTCGCTGTTTCACTTCATTCTCCTTTGCTTCCGCTACCTGTTCCTCGTCAGGCAGTCCAGCGAACTTGTTGTTCTTCAATAGCTGCTCCTCGTGCGATGAAGAGTTCTCCTCCTCCTCATCCATCGGTACAGTACCGTCGCTCTTTTTCGTCTTTTTGCTGTTCGATGTCACTTCCAATAGCACCTTCCTTTTGGAAATTCCCGGTTTTTGGCCATCAGTTGAGGCCTCAACCTTCCTTTTGGAAATTCCCACTTTTTTGCCTGCTTGAGCCGCAGGTAGGGCGATATTGCCGGCGTTTTGCGCCGGGACGCGACGAGTCATGTTGAATCAGACAACCTTCTCCAACGAATGCTCGGATAACAATGGTGGTGACTTGATAGCTTTGTATGAGGTTCACAGTTTCGTGCTCTTTGCAATTTTTTTCCTGGAAGTTTAATTAAATTCTTAAAACACTGATAAAAAATTTAGTGGTTTATTCTAATTTTTTTTTTTAAATTATAATCAAAACATGACTTTTAATAAACATTTTAATGAATGTAAAATATGCCACTTTTTGAATTTGTATTTTATCTTTCAAAAATATACCGAAGGTACAACCTTTTTTGTTTACATTGACTTAAGTAAGGACCTTATGTTTCATTAAAACTAAAAATTAACAACTAAATTGAAAACTAAAACGAAATAAACTAAAGAAATAAAAATGTCGATAATAATAATTTTGTTCGGTCACCCTGGAATGACCCCTTTGCGCAGTCAAGTATCGTCGTAAATTTATTAACAATGTTTTCAGAGACACCACAAAAAATGCTCAAGTTTGCAAAAAAAAATAACTTCTTGGTGTTAGTCAGTTTCCCATGTGCTGCAAGTCAATTGCAGGTGAAAAGTCAATGTGAAGAGTTGAATTATTAAAGTTGCTGCAAATTTACGTTCGTTTTTTTTTTTCATCTAAATCAAATTTCAAAAATGTTCTCATCATTGAGTTCGTATATCTGGGAGTCAACAGAAGTTCAGAGGTAAGTTTTGATTTTTTTTTGTCATTCCATTTTGAGAATCTGAAAAGTTGAAAAATTTCAGCCCCATCGAAAAAGTAACTTTTACTATCAACAAAAAGACCTATGAGGGTAAGTGCAAATAACTAGATTTATTTTCAAAACATCACCTATTCCATCAACCCCTCAAACCGCAGTCAACTCAAGCACCATTCCCGTGGACACCTCGCTGAACACGTTCATTCGTCAGCATGCCCACCTCACGGGTACCAAGTTCATGTGCCTGGAGGGAGGTTGCGGAGCATGCGTGGTCAACGTGTCCGGCCCGCATCCGGTCACCAAGAAGCGAACCACGTTGGCGGTCAATTCTGTAATATTGTGTATTTTAAAGCTTAGATTTGATATATTTAGAAGTGTATTTTTTTAAGTGCCTCCTGCCGGTGTTGGCTTGCCACGGTCTGGACATTCTGACGGTCGAGGGACTCGGCAACAAGGCGGACGGATACCATCCGGCTCAGCTGAGGTTGGCCCACTTCAACGGGACCCAGTGTGGTTACTGCACTCCGGGAATGGTCATGAGCATGTACAGCTTGTTGGAGGCCAAGGAGGGTCGGGTGACGATGGCAGAAGTGGAGGATTCCTTCGGAGGGAATATCTGCCGGTGCACCGGATACCGTTCGATTTTGGATGCGTTCAAATCGTTGGCTGTTGATGCAAGTGAGAAGCTGCTGGACGCTTGTCGAGATATTGAAGATCTGGGCAAGGTCTGTCCAAAGTCTGGACAAGTATGCGCTGGAAGTTGCTCAGCTGTTCAGCAACCGATTCGAATGATCTTTGAGGATCAAACAGAACTGCACAAGGTGTGCAACGTGAGCGGAATATTTACCATTTTCAATCAGATTGGCAATAAACCATACATGCTGATTGCTGGCAACACTGCTCACGGTGCGTGCATACAAACAACATTTTTTTTAACACGACTACATCGAATCACCTTTTCAGGAGTCTACCGCCGAAGCGATCAACTTCAAGTTTTCATCGATGTCAACTCCGTTTACGATCTGCATACATTTGCTCTGAATGAGAAGTTGACCATTGGCGCGAATGTTTCGCTAGCTGAGTTCATAACTATACTTAAAACTACCGCAAATAGAAACAGTAACTTCAGCTATTGTGAAGAGTTGGCCGATCATATCAGCATGGTTGCAAACATCCCTGTGCGGAATATTGGAACAATCGCTGGGAATCTTATGATCAAGAATCAACACAATGAGTTTCCTTCGGATTGCTTTCTCGTTTTGGATGCCGTTGGGGCTACTTTAACGATTGGTAATCTTTTCAATCTTCATAATTTAATAAGTAACTAAAAATTTTCCTTTCAAGCTGAATCAAACGAAGGGTCGTCCACTGTCCACATGCAAGATTTCATCGCAATCAACATGACCAAGAAGGTGATCAAAAATGTGGCACTTCCCGCGCTGGATCCGACCGTGTTTGTTTTCAAGTCGTTCAAAGTGATGCCAACCGTGCAGAATGCTCGCGCTTACGTGAATGGAGCCTTTTTGATTAAATTTAATGCCAGCAAGGATCGCGTTGAGTCAGCTAGGATTTGCTTCGGGGGAATTAATCCAAAGGTAATCTTTGGTTCATATCGTAATTATTGAATAATTGTTGATTTTTCTAACAGTTCACCCACGCAGTCGCCACGGAAAACCTCCTGATCGGCAAGAACCTTTTCGACAACAACACCCTTCAAGCCGCCCTGGGCACGCTGGCTAACGAACTGGACCCCGACTGGATCCTTCCGGACACCTCCATCGAGTATCGCAAAAACCTAGCCGTCTCGCTGTTCTACAAGTTCGTCCTTTCGATCGTCACGGAAGACGGCCGCTTCCCACTGCGTCCAGCGTACAAATCTGGTGGGCAAATGCTGCAACGTCCCCTTTCCTCGGGCAAGCAGAGCTTCGACACGATCGAGAAGAACTGGCCGCTCACGAAGTACGTGCCCAAGATCGAAGCGCTGCCACAGACGACCGGCGAGGCGCAGTTCATCAACGATCTTGCTCCGCAACCTGGTGAGCTGTTCGCTGCGGTCGTACTGGCCACCGAGGTGCACTCGAAAATTGTCGGTTTAGACGCGTCGGAGGCACTGAAATTGCCCGGAGTTGAGTTATTCTATTCTGCGAAGGACATTCCGGGGATCAACAACTTTGTGACTCCAAAGTTGCCCTTTACCGAAGTGGAGGAGATTTTCTGCAGCGGGGAGATTCTTTTTCACAGTCATCCTGTTGGATTGATTTTGGCTGAAACGTTCGAGCTGGCGCAGAAAGCGGCCAAATTGGTTCGTATAAGCTACGAGAAGGTCAGCGACAGGCCGGTGTACGCAACGGTGAAGATGATCATGGATAATGATAATCGAGATCGGTTTGTTGAGAGTGCTACCAAGAAGAGTGGGGAGTTGTCTGCCACTAAAATTGTGAAGGGAAGATTAGAGCTTGCTGGTCAGTATCACTACCATATGGAAACTCAGACCTGCATTTGCGTTCCCTTGGAAGATGGATTAGACGTGTATTCCTCAACTCAGTGGATGGATCTGGTCCAGATAGCGATCGCTGACTCGTTGCTGATCCCGATGAACAGTATCAACGTTCGGGTTCGTCGTCTAGGTGGAAGCTATGGGGGTAAGGCCCTACGGGCTACACAAGTGGCTTGTGCCTGTGCCCTGGCAGCTCATCTCAGTCGTCGTACGGTGAGGTTGGTCCTTCCCATGGAGACCAACATGGCAATGATTGGAAAGCGCATCGGGAACATCGCGGATTACAACGTTGAAGTGGATCAAAACGGGAAAATCATCAAGCTGGTGAACAGATTTGTTCAGGATTATGGGTCATCGGTCAATGATAACATTCAATACATGGTCTCCAGATTCTTCGGCAACTGTTACGACTCGAAAGGTTGGGATAACGCCGGAAAATCGGTGAAAACCGATGCTCCAAGCAATACCTGGTGTCGGGCACCAGGTTCCACCGAAGGCGTAGCCATGATCGAGAACATTATGGAACACATCGCGCATGAAACGGGACTTTGTCCGCTCGACGTTCGAATGATCAACCTTGAGAAGGATCACAAAATGCACCAACTTATTCCACAGTTCCGCAAGGACATCCAGTACGACGTTCGGAAGCGTGCCATCGAGGACTTTAATACCTCGAATCGCTGGAAGAAACGTGGCATCGCCGTCGTTCCGGCGCAGTTCATCACTGAGTATCTGGGAGTATTGAGCACTATCGTGTCAGTCTTCTACGGTGATGGAACCGTAGCGGTCACTCACGGCGGCATCGAAATGGGACAAGGTATAAACACGAAGGTGGCGCAGGTCACGGCGTTCGCACTGGGGATTCCACTGGAGAAGGTCAGCGTGAAGCCGGCGGTCAGCTTCGTAACGCCAAACAATTTCGCGACGGGCAGTAGCATCACGAGTGAAGCCGTTTGCTATGTAAAAGTTCTTCCACGTTTTTTAAATAATGAGACTTGAAAATAACTTTCTTTCAGACCGCTAAAAAAGCTTGCGAAATTCTTCTGGAACGTATGCAGCCAATCCGTAAGGATAACCCGAACGCCTCCTGGGAGACGATCGTCCAGAAGTCCTACGCCAAACACATCGATCTCTGTGCGGAGGCGGCTTCCGGCCAGGGAGAAATCCCCAACTACCTGATCCCTACGCTGAGCTGTGCCGAACTTGAGATGGACATCCTCACTGGGAACGTTCAGGTGCTGCGCGTTGACGTTCTAGAGGACGTCGGCGAAAGCATCAGTCCCGGAATCGACGTGGGTCAGATCGAGGGAGCCATGGTCATGGGCATCGGATATTACCTCACCGAAGCCCTGGTTTACGATGTGGAAAATGGTGCCCTGCTGACGAATCGATCCTGGAACTACAAACCACCGGGAGCGAAGGATATTCCCGTGGATTTTCGGATCAACTTTCTTCGCGGGAGTTCGAACCCGTTGGGAGTGCTAAGGTCGAAGGCAACGGCTGAACCGCCGTTCAACACGACAGTTGTGGTGTTGTTTGCACTGAGGAATGCACTGCGATCAGCCCGGAAGGACGCCGGGTTGCCAGATGTGTGGATTCCGCTTGGAGTACCGACGACACCGGATAAGACTTTTCTGCTGGCTGGAAATACTGTTGATCAGTATTTGTTGAATTGATTGATTTGGTTTGGATTTTGTTTTATTTATATTATATTTAATATCTTAGATAATATGGTGAAAAGGGTTAATAAAAGTGTTGTTGAAATAGTGGGGGTAAAATTTTCAACTTAAAAGGAATTAGTAAAATGATTACCCAAAATTCCACCATCAAACAATTCTTCCTTCTCTTCCCAACGATCGGACTTTCTCGTCAGTGCCACCTCAATTTTTCCATTAACCCCAATTTACCTTTTTCCACTGACTGGGGCAAATTGTGGCCCCATCTGGCACAGTTTCGCAAGTTCACCGGTCTCCATTAACCTTTTCTTGCCCACCCCCATTTTCTCGGTCCCAAAATTCGGCCAAACACGCACCCTGCCCCAAGTCCGAGCGTCCTGTCAGCGTACTTTTGGCTTACTCGGATTGAGGACAAACGCCTTCAAACGGCGAATTTAGTTTAACTCAATTTGAGGAAACACCTTGTTGACCTTTAAAAAAAAATTCTGGGAAATTTATTTGATTTTGTAACAAAATGTTGAAAAATGTTTCGAAAAAGTCAGTTCAAAGAACTTAAAAAATTACAATGTTTCTGTAAGAAACACAATTTTTCAAACTTTGTCTGAAATAACCCACCTGTTCCACAGCGTGGCATATCCAACAAAGTAACAGGACATCCCACCGAACATCAACCACCCCCCGGCAGGACACAAAAGGGCTCACCCACTTGAGTGTGTGTGGGTAAGTGTCAGAAGGTGTGTGGGTTGGTGGCGATGATTAAAGTTTTTTGGTTCGTGAAATGTCAGATGACAGATTTATGGCGTTTTATTTCACCTTTTTTATTGCTCACTTTTTTTTCACGGCCATGACGAGTTTTTCCTCGCTGTGGGTGTCGTGTCCACCTACTGGGAAATGGAGGAGAGGGCATTTTTGAAGTGGGAAAAGGTCACTTCTACAAGAGGACTCTTTTAAATGTAATTTTGAAATTACTGTTAACCTTTAAGGCAAATAGAAGTTTTAGTAATTAGGAAAAGACAGATTTTGAAGGTAGTAAAAATATTTTCTAAAATGATAAAACTTTGTTATGACTTTTTAAAAGTCATTTTTCAAACAAAAACAAAAAGCAGGAAAATTGTGAAAGACATTTTTCCCTCCTAGAATCCCATGTCAAATAACCCACTGGGCCAGAAACCCCAACCATGCTTCTCTATATCATCTCAACCGTGCTTGAAAATCCAACAAAAAACCCAGGCCAGTGTCCACGTAACAAGTCCTCGAAGTCATCCCCGAGGGAGGTGTGCCTGAGATGACCCCCATTTTTCACCGTCACTGGCTCTCCAAGCCAGCGACGAAGGGCGTGAACTTCTTGTGTCGTGTGAGTCGAGTAGTCATCATCGTTCATCACCCACGGTGACGAAACGTGAGTGGGATGGATCCACGTGGGATGTCCCACCTGGTGGGGGAAAGTCAGGATATCTGGAATTTTTTTCCGTGTGATAAGTTAATGACCCCGGGGAAATGTGATAGATGAGCACGAGTTAATTGAGGAAAATCAAAGTCATGAGTCCTCCAGACAAGATAAAGATTCAATTTTGCAAAATGCATAAAAAAAATTAAAGTGTATAGAAAATAAAACCTTTCAAAAGCCTACCAAACAATCACGATGACATTTTCAATCGATTCAAACCAACCCACATAAAAAAAGCGAGAATCCCATTCAATAATATTTTTCAAGAGCGAACAGCGAATTGGTCAGCGCCGACAGGCCAGTTGAAATTGGAAATTGATTAAATAAATGATAGTGTAGCAGCAAGCGCAAGCGAGTGCCCATCAGACCATATCGGAAAGAAGCGGAAAACTGGTTGGTTGGTGAAAACTTTTTTTTATGATGCTGGTTTTCCCTACCCCATCTCCAGGGAAAAATGTTGCGTTGCGACTATCGGCCGTGGGAAAATTGAATGGGAAAATTGGGGAGCAACAAGGGTTTGGTGATAGCCGTTATCACTTTCGGTGGAACTGTCAAAGGAGGGTAAATTGAATTAGGCCGTTGCTTATATTTTTTTAAGTTTTTTAGTTTATGTAAACTCTGACAAATGTCCGGGGGGGAGTGGTGGTTAAAAAAACTAAAATATAATAAAATCGAAAATTACAAGCCAAGTCTGGTTGATTTTGTTTTGCATTGATTAGTTTTTGAAAAACCTTTTTACCACGCCAAATAAGCATATTTCGAGACATTAGGATTAGTATTTCACAAAATTTATATATATTTTTAAAGGAGCTCAAACATGCTAGATTGCGTTATAATTGCAGGGAATTGCATTTCAAATGGATTTCAGTTGATTTAATTTCTATTTCCATTAAAAAATTTAGTTTTTCGAAAAAAAAAATTAACCACCTTTTTTTCGAACCGATTTCGAAGAAATGGGGGGTGACATAAACTTTGAAAAATATTTGCAACGGCCTTCTTTAATTACAATAAAGTAAGCTTTGATTTATTTTATTTTATATAAATCCAAAGCCTTTTTGAATGATTGAGATGTCCTCCAGATTCTTCCTCCCCTGTAGATTCCTTGTGTTTAGGAGGTCATTGCAAACTTAAAAAAAAATATATAGTGTTTTGAAATAGGAAAGATGGCAGCTGTCCATTGCAAATATTATACATAAAAATTTTCACAAAAATACGTATTTTTCAAGTATTTTGAATATGCAATTTTTTTTTCTAAAAAAACCTCAAAATAATTATTATTGCAATATGGGTATCAAATGATCGATTTGCCTTCCTCACTGAGGTAAGGCTATAATCCTGCTCTAAAAATGAACTTTGTATAAAAACGTCGTAGACCCACCTTCATGTGTACATATCGACTCAGAATCGAAAACTGAACAAATGTCTGTGTGTATGTGTGTGTGTATGTATGTATGTGACCAACAAACTAGCTCATGTTTCTCGGCACTGGCTGAACCGATTTGACCCGAACTTGTTGCATTTGACTTGGTTTAGGGTCCCATAGATCGAGTTTTATACAGATTGAAGTTTCGATAAGTAGTTCAAAAGTTATGTATAAAAATGTGTTTTCACATATATCCGGATCTCACTAAAATGTATGTAAACTATGTCCGAGTCCACCATCCGACCCATCGTTGGTTAGGTAATCAAAAGACCTTTCCATTGAGTCCACAACATTGAAGATCTGGCAACCCTGTCTCGAGATATGGCCACTTAACCCTCTACAACCCAACCCCGCCTCTAGACGGGCTTCGATTTAAAAAATCGCCAAAAATCCATTTTTCAACCAATTTTTGATCTTCAAAAAGCATTGGAAAGAAGAACTTTTAAAATTTTGGAAAATTTTAGGGTTGGAAGTTTGACTTGTTTTATGTGACTTTGCCAATGTTTTTAAAAATGTAATTTTTTTAGGGGTCAACTTTGGCTGTGTTTTTTACTAACATTTCCTATATTTTAAGTAAAAAGAAGTATGCAGTATTTTTTCTAGTGTCCCAGACTATGCCTCTACGCATTTTTCTACAATTTAAATGATAATGGTGCCATTTTATAGCAGAAAATGTGAAAAACAAGCAAAAAGTTGAAAAAGTGACTGTGAAAACATGAAAAAATTAGATAGGCAAAATGTAATGATAGGAGGTGGTAGAGTAGGCCAAATACTACCAAAAACAAACATAAACTAAACAAGATAAATGCAAATTAAAATACTAAAAATGAAACAAGAAAAACATAAAACAAGAGAAGTAAAGTTTTTCGTAGAACAAAAGTTGCTCAAAATGACGAAAAGAAATTTGGGCAGTAGAGGGTTAAGTGATATTGATGTACTTTTTGGAAGCCGGATCTCACTTAAATGTATGTAAACTATGTCCGGATCCACCATCCGACCCATCGTTGGTTAGGTTATCAAAAGACCTTTCCATCGAGTCCAAAACATTGAAGATCTGGCAACCCTGTCTCGAGATATGGCCACTTAAGTGATATTTATGTTCTTTTTTATTCCAGATCTAAAAAATAGATGAAATTTGTGTACAGCCATTGATGGTAATGAGTGAGGAAGGCTCCAACCACATAGGTGGATTAAGTTAGTTTTTTTCAAACATTTCGAATTTCGAATGTGATATAAATTTTTTATTGAAAACACTCAAAATATTCACAAAACTACGTATTTTCGAAAAAAATACTTAAAATTTAAATTTTTAACAATATGGGTATCAAATGATCGGGATTGTTTTTATACATTTCGAATGTGAAGACAACATTTTTTGAAAATACTAAAAAAATAACAAAACTACTTATTTTTGAAAAAAAAAAACTTAAATTTAATTTTTCACGATTTGGGTATCAAATGATCGGCATTTTTTCATACATTTCGTATGTATTTTTTTAATACTCAAAATTTTCACAAAACTACGTATTTTCGAAAAATACTCAAATTTCATTTTTTCACAATATGGGTACCAAGTGATCTTGATTTTTCATTCAATTCGAATGTAAAGAAAACATTTTTGAAATTCTTCAAGATTTTCACAAAACTACGCATTTTCCAAAAATACTCATTATTTCAGTTTTTGACAATATGGGTATCAAACAATCGGATTTCTTAATACATTTCGTATGAAATTGCAACTTTTTTTTAAATGAAAAGTATTTGAGTATTAGAAAAATATGTTATTACATTCGAAATGTACAAAAACATCCCGATCGTTTCATACCTATATTGTAAAAAACTTAAATTTCAAGTATTTTTCGAAAATACGTAGTTTTGAGAAAATGTTTAGTGTTGTCACAAAATATTATTATTACATTCGAAATGTATGAAAAAATTCGAACGTTCGATACCCATATTGTAAAAAAAACTGATATTACGAGTTTTTTTTCAAAAATATATAGTTTTGTGAAAATTTTAAGTATTTTACAAAAATTTTGTTATGATGTTTAAAATGTATGAAAAAATCCCGATCGTTTGATATTCATATTTTAAAAACTGAAATTTGGAGTATTTTTTTTCGAAAATACGTAGTTTTGTGAAAATTTTGAGTATTTAAAAAATAGTATGACATTCGAAATGTATGAAAAAACTCGATCATTTGTTGCCAGGCCCGTAGCCAGGGGGGTGGGCTTCGGGCTGAGGCCCCTCCCCTTCCCCGAAATTTTAGGAAGACATATGGGAGAGAGGGAAGAAGAAGAAAAGAGGAAGAAAATGTCTTATTCAAGCCCCCCTCCCCCCTCCCGAACCAAAATTCTGGCTACACTCCTGTTTGTTACCCATATAGCAATAACAATTAATTTGAGTTTTTTTTGAAAAAAAAAAGCATTTTCAAAATACAGGAAAAATACAATTTTTGTGAAAATTTTCATGTATTTAAAATTGCAATGGATAGCATCATCCCGATTTAAAAACACCATAATTTTTCAAAATTTTGATGATTTTTTATAAGCTCCCATGTAGCCATAATCCCATAAGCTCTGTGCCTCAGTTATGCACGCCTCAGTTTTGCATCCACCATATGCGGTGCTAAACCGAGGCATGATTGTACATAATTGTACGTTTTATTAATAGGGTAATTCTCTACCAACTCACACGAAATCGGGAAAAGTTGCCCCGACCCCTCTTCGATTTGCGTGAAACTTTGTCCTAAGGGGTAACTTTTGTCCCTGATCACGAATCCGAGGTCCGTTTTTTGATATCTCGTGACGGAGGGGCGGTACGACCCCTTCCATTTTTGAACATGCGAAAAAAGAGGTGTTTTTCAATAATTTGCAGCCTGAAACGGTGATGAGATAGAAATTTGGTGTCAAAGGGACTTTTATGTAAAATTAGACGCCCGATTTGATGGCGTACTCAGAATTCCGAAAAAACGTATTTTTCATCGAAAAAAACACTAAAAAAGTTTTAAAAATTGTCCCATTTTCCGTTACTCGACTGTAAAATTTTTTGGAACATGTCATTTTATGGGAAATTTAATGTACTTTTCGAATCTACATTATCCCAGAAGGGTCATTTTTTCATTTAGAACAAAATTTTTCATTTTAAAATTTCGTGTTTTTTCTAACTTTGCAGGGTTATTTTTTAGAGTGTAACAATGTTCTACAAAGTTGTAGAGCAGACAATTACAAAAATTTAGATATATAGACATAAGGGGTTTGCTTATACACATCACGAGTTATCGCGATTTTACGAAAAAAAGTTTTGAAAAAGTTACTTTTTGCGTTTCTCTTTGTTTCGTCGTCCGTGTCTGTCGCGGGTGACCATGAACGGCCATGATCGATGACGACCAACTTTTTCAAAACTTTTTTTCGTAAAATCGCGATAACTCGTGATGTTTATAAGCAAACCCCTTATGTCTATATATCAAAATTTTTGTAATTGTCTGCTCTACAACTTTGTAGAACATTGTTACACTCTAAAAAATAACCCTGCAAAGTTAGAAAAAACACGAAATTTTAAAATGAAAAATTTTGTTCTAAATGAAAAAATGACCCTTCTGGGTCAATGTAGATTCGAAAAGTACATTAAATTTCCCATAAAATGACATGTTCCAAAAATTTTTACAGTCGAGTAACGGAAAATGGGACAATTTTTAAAACTTTTTTAGTGTTTTTTTCGATGAAAAATACGTTTTTTCGGAATTCTGAGTACGCCATCAAATCGGGCGTCTAATTTTACATAAAAGTCCCTTTGACACCAAATTTCTATCTCATCACCGTTTCAGGCTGCAAATTATTGAAAAACACCTCTTTTTTCGCATGTTCAAAAATGGAAGGGGTCGTACCGCCCCTCCGTCACGAGATATCAAAAAACGGACCTCGGATTCGTGATCAGGGACAAAAGTTACCCCTTAGGACAAAGTTTCACGCAAATCGAAGAGGGGTCGGGGCAACTGCTGTGTGAGTTGGCGGAGAATTACCCAATAGATATGAGAAATCTTCTATTGTAGTGCTCATTTTTGTTTTTTTCTTTCGCGCCCGAAACTTATTATTTAAAAGAAAAGTTTTTCCCTAATTTTGCAACAATTTTCATTAAAATCGCGAGATACGGTTTCCTGTTTACGGTATGTATTTTTTTAATCTGTATCTTGAGAACGGTTATTCTTGTCGATTGGCACGATAAAAAATAATTCCCGTATTTCTGAAGGTTAATTCAAAGATTTGAAAACACAGTTCACGATTTTGGAAATTTATTTTTTTCATTGGGTGTTTTGTCAAAGTTGTAAAATTGGCAAACAAATACAACTGTTGTAACATTTAATGTTCCTTCCTAAAAAAAATCAAAATGATAATTACAAGTTTATATTTAAAATGAAACATAAAGTTTATCTAATTTTAGATAAACTTTATGTTTCATTTTAAATATAAACTTGTAATTATCATTTGATTTTTTTAGGAAGGAACATTAAATGTTACAACAGTTGTATTTGTTTGCCAATTTTACAACTTTGACAAAACACCCAATGAAAAAAATAAATTTCCAAAATCGTGAACTGTGTTTTCAAATCTTTGAATTAACCTTCAGAAATACGGGAATTATTTTTTATCGTGCCAATCGACAAGAATAACCGTTCTCAAGATACAGATTAAAAAAATACATACCGTAAACAGGAAACCGTATCTCGCGATTTTAATGAAAATTGTTGCAAAATTAGGGAAAAACTTTTCTTTTAAATAATAAGTTTCGGGCGCGAAAGAAAAAAACAAAAATGAGCACTACAATAGAAGATTTCTCATATCTATTGGTAATTCTCCGCCAACTCACACAGCATTTGCCCCGACCCCTCTTCGATTTGCGTGAAACTTTGTCCTAAGGGGTAACTTTTGTCCATGATCACGAATCCGAGGTCCGTTTTTTGATATCTCGTGACGGAGGGGCGGTACGACCCCTTCCATTTTTGAACATGCGAAAAAAGAGGTGTTTTTCAATAATTTGCAGCCTGAAACGGTGATGAGATAGAAATTTGGTGTCAAAGGGACTTTTATGTAAAATTAGACGCCCGATTTGATGGCGTACTCAGAATTCCGAAAAAACGTATTTTTCATCGAAAAAAACACTAAAAAAGTTTTAAAAATTCTCCCATTTTCCGTTACTCGACTGTAAAAATTTTTGGAACATGTCATTTTATGGGAAATTTAATGTACTTTTCGAATCTACATTGACCCAGAAGGGTCATTTTTTCATTTAGAACAAAATTTTTCATTTTAAAATTTCGTGTTTTTTCTAACTTTGCAGGGTTATTTTTTAGAGTGTAACAATGTTCTACAAAGTTGTAGAGCAGACAATTACAAAAATTTTGATATATAGACATAAGGGGTTTGCTTATAAACATCACGAGTTATCGCGATTTTACGAAAAAAAGTTTTGAAAAAGTTGGTCGTCATCGATCATGGCCGTTCATGGTCACCCGCGACAGACACGGACGACGAAACAAAGAGAAACGCAAAAAGTAACTTTTTCAAAACTTTTTTTCGTAAAATCGCGATAACTCGTGATGTTTATAAGCAAACCCCTTATGTCTATATATCAAAATTTTTGTAATTGTCTGCTCTACAACTTTGTAGAACATTGTTACACTCTAAAAAATAACCCTGCAAAGTTAGAAAAAACACGAAATTTTAAAATGAAAAATTTTGTTCTAAATGAAAAAATGACCCTTCTGGGATAATGTAGATTCGAAAAGTACATTAAATTTCCCATAAAATGACATGTTCCAAAAATTTTTACAGTCGAGTAACGGAAAATGGGAGAATTTTTAAAACTTTTTTAGTGTTTTTTTCGATGAAAAATACGTTTTTTCGGAATTCTGAGTACGCCATCAAATCGGGCGTCTAATTTTACATAAAAGTCCCTTTGACACCAAATTTCTATCTCATCACCGTTTCAGGCTGCAAATTATTGAAAAACACCTCTTTTTTCGCATGTTCAAAAATGGAAGGGGTCGTACCGCCCCTCCGTCACGAGATATCAAAAAACGGACCTCGGATTCGTGATCAGGACAAAAGTTACCCCTTAGGACAAAGTTTCACGCAAATCGAAGAGGGGTCGGGGCAACTTTTCCCGATTTCGTGTGAGTTGGTAGAGAATTACCCTATTAATAAAACGTACAATTATGTACAATCATGCCTCGGTTTAGCACCGCATATGGTGGATGCAAAACTGAGGCGTGCATAACCGAGGCACAGAGCTTATGGGATTTTGGCTATATGGGAGCTTATAAAAAAATCATCAAAATTTGAAAAATTATGGTGTTTTTAAATCGGGATGATGCTATCCATTGCAATTTTAAATACATGAAAATTTTCACAAAAATTGTATTTTTCCTGTATTTTGAAAATGCTTTTTTTTTTCAAAAAAAACTCAAATTAATTGTTATTGCTATATGGGTAACAAACAGGAGTGTAGCCAGAATTTTGGTTCGGGAGGGGGGGGGGCTGGAAAAAGAAATTTTCTTCTTCTTTTCGTCTTCTTCCCTCTCTCCCATATGTCTTCCAAACATTTCGGGGAGGGGGGGCCTCAGCCCGAAGCCCACCCCCCTGGCTACGGGCCTGGCAACAATGATCGAGTTTTTTCATACATTTCGAAAGAAATATATTTTTTTGGAATACTCAAAATTTTCACAAAACTACGTATTTTCGAAAAAAAATACTCCAATAATTTCAGTTTTTAAATATGAATATCAAACGATCGGGATTTTTTCATACATTTTAAACATCATAACAAAATTTTTGTAAAATACTTAAAATTTTCACAAAACTATATATTTTTGAAAAAAAACTCGTAATATCAGTATTTTTTTTACAATATGGGTATCGAACGTTCGAATTTTTTCATACATTTCGAATGTAATAATAATATTTTGTGACCAACACTAAACATTTTCTCAAAACTACGTATTTTCGAAAAATACTTGAAATTTAAGTTTTTTACAATATAGGTATGAAACGATCGGGATGTTTTTGTACATTTCGAATGTAATAACATATTTTTTCTAATACTCAAATACTTTTCATTTAAAAAAAAGTTGCAATTTATACGAAATGTATTAAGAAATCCGATTATTTGATACCCATATTGTCAAAAACTGAAATAATGAGTATTTTTGGAAAATGCGTAGTTTTGTGAAAATCTTGAAGAATTTCAAAAATGTTTTCTTTACATTCGAATTGAATGAAAAATCAAGATCACTTGGTACCCATATTGCAAAAAAAATAATTTTGAGTATTTTTCGAAAATACGTAGTTTTGTGAAAATTTTGAGTATTAAAAAAATACATACGAATGTATGAAAAAATGCCGATCATTTGATACCCAAATCGTGTGAAAATTAAATTTAAGTTTTTTTTTTTTCAAAAATAAGTAGTTTTGTGAAAATTCTGAGCATTTTCAAAAAAAAAATTACTTTCGAAATATATGAAAAAAATCCCGATCATTTGATACCCATATTGTAAAACACTTAAATTATAAGTATTTTTTTCGAAAATACGTAGTTTTGTGAATATTTTGAGTGTTTTCAAAAAAATTTATATCACATTCGAAATTCGAAATGTTTGAAAAAAACTAATTTAATCCACCTATGTGGTTGGAGCCTTCCTCACTCATTACCATCAATGGCTATACACAAATTTCATCTATTTTTTAGATCTGGAATAAAAAAAGAACATAAATGTAACTTAAGTGGCCACATCTCGAGACAGGGTTGCCAGATCTCAATGTTTTGGACTCGTTGGAAAGTTCTTTTGATAACCTAACCAACGATGGGTCGGATGATAGACCTGGACATAGTTTACATACATTTTAGTGAGATCCGGCTTCCAAAAAGTACATCAATATCACTTAACCCTCTACTGCCCACATTTTTTCGAAATTTTTATTTTTCGCGTGTCAGGAGGTCATTTTGAGCAACTTTTGTTCTACTAAAAACTATACATCTCTTGTTTTATATTTTTCTTGTTTCATTTTTAGTATTTTAATTTGCATTTATCTTGTTTAGTTTATGTTTGTTTTTGGTAGTACTTGGCCTATTTTACCACCTCCTATCATTACATTTTGCCTATCTAATTTTTCATGTTTTTACAGTCACTTTTTCAATTTTTTGCTTGTTTTTCACATTTTCTGCTATAAAATGGCACCATTATCATTTAAATTGTAAAAAAATGCGTAGAGGTATAGTCTGGGACACTAGAAAAAATACTGCATACTTCTTTTTACTTGAAATATAGGAAATGTTAGTAAAAAACACAGCCAAAGTTGACCCCAGAAAAAATTACATTTTTAAAAACATTACCAAAGTCACATAAAACAAGTCAAACTTTCAACCCTAAAATTTTCTTAAATTTTAGAAGTTTCTCTTTCCAATACTTTTTGAGATCAAAAATTGCTTGAACATGGATTTTTGGCGAATTTTTAGATCGAAGCCCACCTAGAGGCGGGTTTGGGTTGTAGAGGGTTAAGTGGCCATATCTCGAGACAGGGTTGCCAGATCTTCAATGTTGTGGACTCAATGGAAAGGTTCTTTTGATTACCTTACCAACGATGGGTCGGATGATGGACCCAGACATTGTTTACATACATTTTAGTGAGTTCCGGATATATGTGAAAACACATTTTTATAAATAACTTTTGAACTACTTATCGAAACTTCAATCTCTATAAAACTCGATGTATGGGACCCTAAACCAAGTCAAATGCAACAAGTTCGGGCCAAATCGGTTCAGCCAGTGCCGAGAAACATGAGCTAGTTTGTTGGTCACATACATACATACACACACACACAGACATTTGTTCAGTTTTCGATTCTGAGTCGATATGTATACAGCAAGGTGGGTTTTCGAGCTTTCAATACAAAGTTCATTTTTAGAGCAGGATTATAGCCTTACCTCAGTGAGGAAGGCAAATCGATCATTTGATACCCATATTGCAATAATAATTATTTTGAGGTTTTTTTAGAAAAAAAAATTGCATATTCAAAATACTGAAAATATACGTATTTTTGTGAAAATTTTTATGTATAATATTTGCATATGGACAGCTGCCATCTGTTCCTATTTCAAAACACTATATATTTTTTTTTAAGTTTGCAATGACTCATAAACACAAGGAAACTTACAGGGGAGGAAGAATCTGGAGGACATCTCAATCATTCCAAAAGGCTTGGATTTATATAAATAAAATAAATCAAAGCTTACTTTATTGTAATTAAAGAGGCCGTTGCAAATATTTTTCAAAGTTTATGTCACCCCCCATTTCTTCGAAATCGGTTCGAAAAAAAGGTGGTTAATTTTTTTTTCGAAAAACTAATTTTTTAATGGAAAATAGAAATTAAATCAACTGAAATCCATTTGAAATGCAATTCCCTGCAATTATAACGCAATCTAGCATGTTTGAGCTCCTTTAAAAATATATATAAATTTTGTGAAATACTAATCTAATGTCTCGAAATATGCTTATTTGGCGTGGTAAAAAGGTTTTTTCAAAAACTAATCAATGCAAAACAAAATCAACCAGACTTGGCATTGTAATTTTCGATTTATTATATTTTAGTTTTTTAACCACCACTCCCCCCCGGACATTTGTCAGAGTTTACATAAACTAAAAAACTTAAAAAAA